>NC_135719.1:135423744-135484861 GCF_964656455.1 Halichoerus grypus | reverse complement strand
TTATTTTAGTAATTATTTAAGACAAGCATTGGCAAACTATGGCCCTTGGGCCAAATCCAACTCACTACCTATTTTTTTAAATAACATTTTATTGGAACACAATCCTTCTGATTTATTTGCATTTTGCCTATAGCTGCTTTCTCACTAACATAGTGGAGTTGAGTAGTTGCCATGGAGATCATATTGCTGTAAAGCCAAAAATATTTACTATTTGTGTCTTTAGAGAAAAAAGTTTGTCAACTCTTGTTTTGAGATATGTGTTTTTATTTGTCAAATTTTTAGAAATTATAGGTTGAAAATGAGAAATATATAGTAATGTATTAGATTGTATTAGATCATGCAAATAGTTGGCACCATTATTCCATTTTGCCTACTCCAGCATAAAGTAATGGCATTATCACCATTAGAGTTAACTTCCATTTAAGTTTGAGCTTAAAGAGGAAAGCATAGTTTGTTGAACATGAAGTAACTTATGTCAGAATGCTCATGAACTGACCCACGATGTGGGTCTGGGATACTGAATCACTGAACCTTCCTCTGTTTGCTCATTCATTTCTTCAGAGTAAGTTGATATAAAGCTGCAAAGAACAAAATTTAGTGTCTGGGTTTAGATGCTCAACTGGGATCTCTGTGGGTCACCATTGCTTCCTTTGATGAGCTATGAGATTTGCCCCAGTCAGACTGAAAGAATAATGAAACAAAACTCCCCCATTATTCTAATGGTCTCTATCTGATATTGAGGTGCCTACCCATGTATTGTGAAGAAATGAAATGTGGAGCAGGAAGCCCAAGACCCACTCAGGTCCAATCCTGCCTGCCACAGATTGTCACAGACTTAAATTGGACTCTGTGTCCTCTCAGGTCACATCTGTGTTTCCAAACACATCTTTGAACATAGTAATTCAAGGTTTTTCCCCAACTGATTTAACAAAGTTGTCATTTACTGGGTAACAATCGCAGGTTTCTCCTCCTAAGTTCTGACTGGAGTTGCATTTTCCACATGTCTGCCAGATCTCTGTTTCCTTCTTGGATGCCATTTCTCAGCCCTTGTGTTTTTTCTGTGGCCAAGTGAGTTATTTTACCCCCTAGCTGTCGTTAGACAAGCACCTGCCAATTCGTTACTCACAGCTTCCGTTATAGTATAGCCTTTGGAACATCCTGTAGTCATTTATAGCTGGTTCTTATTTCTGGATACACACATTACCAGAAACACACACACACACACACACATGCACAGATATACTATCATATCTACTTATCATCTGTAATCATCTGTGGCTCCTTCTTTCTCTCTGGATTTAACCTTTTTTTTTTTTTTTCGTTGAGGAATTTGTTATTCATATTGTATTCTCCTGGCAATGTTGGCTGTCTGTTTGGCTTAGAGGTGAGTATCTCTGTGCCACCTTTTCCCAATAGTGCATGCAGAAGTCATGAACTAATACTGATTTTCTGCACAACTAATTTTTTCATTATCCTAGATCTAAATTGACCCTATTTCCAAGGTTTCTTACAGTTAAAAAATGGTTATTAAGTCAGCAAACCAAATTAAGGGTACAAATTAATCTGTACCCAGAAACAAGACAATTCTTTGTTAGGAGTTGCTTTATGTTTGTTTGTTTGTTGAGTTTTTCTGCTTTAGTAATACAATATACTTGCTAGTTCTAGTTCTGCAAAATAGAGCTAAGAAATTCACTAGTGATCTGTAGGAGAAAAAGGAAAAGTGTGAACTCTGACTCAAATACAAGAACTGTATCAAAAAATCCAGCTGAGTTTTTGTTGGTTGCAAAGCCATAGAATAATTACCACCAAAATAATGAAAAGGTCAGAGCATGTTATAATAAATGAAGTGAGTTTGTGCCTGTTGCCAACATCTCTCACTTTAATTGGCATTTGCTTTTAAAGAAATACTGTGACATTTACACTTCAATTATATATAATAAGAATACTAACCAAGTTTCAAAACAAACGAAAGAGTGAAAAATTAAAATTCTACATTTGGAACAGAAACAAGAATAACAAAAACTTAACATTTGAAATCAAATCTGCATTAAACCTATATACACAAAAGCACTAGATTCACCATTGATTTAAGCATCCGATTCCTGCAGGCTAAGTTATTAGAAGGTTTTTATTAACTGGACCAATAATTTTTAATTGATATATTTAGTTTTATGTCAATATGGACAGTGTGAAACTTAAATTTCTTATATGAGTGCACTTGGTGTTAGATTACTTTTTATAATGCAGAATTCATGTTGCTCATTTGTACAACAAATCTTCAGTGGCTTTGCACTGACTGTTGAACAAAATTTCCTCTCTTTCACATTAACCTTTAACCTGCTCCAAATGGTGGACTTAACTAACCAGCCTTATTGCTTATTTATTCCCAGTATAAATTTAATTATTTTTAAATAATTTAACTTAATGTCTATCAAATTGAGAACTGCTTCCTCTCTCTGGGACAGAATACAATTGGGTCATTTATATTCAATGTGATGAAAATGACTAGGAAAAAAGTACAGAAGCCAATTAAAAAATTTTACTCCTCTTATACCTTATTAAATGCAGTGCCACATATTACAATGGTGTTTCCAACTGAGCTTCACTCACCAGGCATTAATTTCATCAACTTTTGCTGAAAAGAACAAGAATTTACAAGGCACTACCTGGCTTGGAAGGGGGAAGATCCATAATATTTGCATTTCCTGCAAAATTCTTTCTTGGCTTCCATGTCTTTCTTTGGATAGCTTCTTCCATTAAAACTACCGTTAAAAACAGGTATATATGCCAAAAAAAAAAACCCTCATATAATATTCCAAGGGCAAGAGACATTAAAAAGTACTCCCAATTGCTAATATAGTTTATAATTTTGTTTCTACTCAAGCATATATTTCTCATTCCAGCAGTTAGTTAATACACTAGGTAATTATAAGTTTATAGTTTTTTGCAGAAAGGCTCCTAAACCACATCTAATTCAAAACTTTTACTGTAAAATTAAGAAACATGTTGGAATTAAATAGCTTTCCCCCAAATAAATAAATAAATAAATAGCTTTCCCAAGGTGAAGCTCTAGTTGAAGTTCTTATCTCTGGAACATGTGGGCTGAACAAGTGCAGACATCTTTTTCTAATATAAACACAGATATGCTTGATAAAATAAGACAGCAACAAAACAAAACAAAAAAATATAGTCATCCAGGAAACAAAAGAAGAGAACTCAAAGAAGATGTAATAGAAAAAAGAACACAGTTCATAGACGTAAGCTCAGGAACCAATAATATAATGACCAAGAGGTATGTTTTCCCTGAGTATAAGAGCTCAATCAGAAACATGAGTTATGTGTTTGAACCCTCAGAATTACACAATATCCCTGCTTAACAAAGATTTTTGGAATTACTGTCCCCTTCATTGAACAATATGAGAAAAATTCTGCTCTTCAGCCATTGAATTTATAAGACTTTGCTTGACTTTTCCTGGAAAAGGAAAAACAAAAATCTCATGAGAACAAAATAATCTAAGTTTGCATATGTATGTGTCTATTCCAAATTTATATTATTTTAAGGGAATAGAAATTCCAAGCCAAGAAACTCATGTAAAAATGACACAAGGTTGGAAAAATGTACAAAACTTCTACCTAGGGATACATCTAGAACTCATGGCTCATGGGAAACTCCTGGGGGTGGGACTCAAGGAAAAAAAAAGTGAGCTTAGAATCAAAGAACAAAAACATGAAGAAATAATATACATGAAGGAAAGCCAATAGATATAATGCAAAATATATTACAAATTAAATTGATATTATAGGAGGTCTGGAAGATAATTAAAAATGATTTCAAAAGTTAAAAACAAAAGGTGGAAGTAACAGGAAAAGGGGAGAAAATTATTTAAAATATATGAGAATACTTAAAAAAACATAGTCTTTGGTGTCATGAAATCAGTAAAAGGGTTAAAAATAAGATTAGATGTAGCTGAATACACTACTGATGAATTGAAAGTTAAATGAAGAAATTACCCATGTGGGAGTATACATTTGAAAAAAATTTTAAACATTAAAAGACACGGAAGACACACTTACAAGAGTGACTACGTATCCCCAAACTTATTTCAAACAGAGGAACCCAATAGAATTAGCAAGTGTAAACACTTAAAGAATAATTTTTAACTGATAAAATACTCCAGATATCATAAAAGACATGAGTGTTCAAATTAAAGAATCATACCAAGTACAAAGCATGATAAATAATAATATTCTGCTTTTACACAAACCCTATGGAAATGTAGAACACAAAATCAGTAAAAAATAGTTAAATAATTGTAAAAGGGAAAGTTCATCTATTAAAAGCAAACAAACATCGCATGAATTTGGATGAAAAGAAATGTCTCATCAAAAATAATAGGGACCGGGGACACCTGGGTGGCTCAATTGGTTAAGCTTTGCCTTTAGCTCAGGTCATGATCTTGGGGTCCTGGGATTGAGCCCCACTTCCAGCTCCCTGATCAGTGGGAGTATGTTTCTTCCTCTCCCTCTGCCCTTCCCCCTGCTCCTGCTCTCTCTCAAATAAATAAATGAAATCATTTAAAAAAATTATAGAGGCCAAAAAATAATGGAATGGTATTTTTAAGTGTTAAGAGAGAATGTCTATGCTTCTGTGCCCAGTTAAAATCTTCTGAATACAAAGTGAAAACAAATTAGAAGAAAAAATCTGAATTTTCCATTTATATTAAAATAATTCTAAAGCATGGAAGGATTGTCAGGCAAGCAGAAATTTGAGAAAAATTTTAGCAAATATTTAGGTAACTCTAAGTAAGCATTGATGATAACACTAATAAAAATATTTAAACTGGAAAGTCAAATTTGGTAATTGTAATTAACAATTAGGGAAGATGAGTCAGAGTTGAAAAGATTAAATCAATCTACAACTCTCACGTTGTTTAGCTGGCAAGAAGAGATATTAAATAAATATTGTCTTTGTTAAAAATTTAAATGCAGGGTGCCTGGGTGGCTCAGTTGGTTAAGCGACTGCCTTCGGCTCAGGTCATGATCCTGGAGTCCCTGGATCGAGTCCCGCATCGGGCTCCCTGCTCGGCAGGGAGACTGCTTCTCCCTCTGAACCTCCCCCCTCTCATGTGCTCTCTCTCTCTCTCTCTCATTCTCTCTGTCTCAAATAAATAAATAAAATCTTAAAAAAAAAAAGAAAAGAAAAAAATTTAAATGCAGCTAATAAAATACGAATTATATACATATGATATCTAGTGGGGGTATAAGCAAAACTTGAATAATTCAATGAATACTATTAAGTTAAAGAAAATATAATATACTCATATATAACATATATACTTACATATATGAACATTTGAACATATGAACATATATAGTCATATATATAATATATATATGTGTGTATATATATATGAATCAAAGAAAAAAGCAAGGAAAATGTAAAACCCAAAATAAAATGGTAGGAAAATATCCAAATTTGTCAAGCACAATAAACAACACATTTTCCATGCCATTTCAAAGACAAAATTTCTCAAAGTGAGGAAAATAACAAAATTCTGCTCTGTTAATAATGAAAGATCCATTTAACATAATGAAAGAGAAAGATTAAAAAAAGATAAGAAATTATTGAATACTTATTGAATATAACTAAGAGAACTGTTGTATTAATATTAATTTTTGACAAAATAGACTTTGAGGAAAGATAATCCCTATAGTAAAGGAGTTCATTAATTAAGGAGAAAGAAATGATTCAACATAAAATACAAAGGTCTAAATATGTTTTTTACCCAAAATATAGGCCAAAATGTATATAAAACAAAAAAATTGAAATTATAAAAATAATTTTCCAAATACACAAACACAGGGTTAGATTTTAAAAGTTTTTTTAAAAATTGATAACACCTAGGAAAAATAGCTTCATTGAGTAAATGTATACAGATCTTATGTTCAATATTAAAAAAATGCATTGTTCTTTCAGGAACTCATGAAATATTAATAAATCAATCAGGAAAAAGGCCACAAAACAATTTCAACAAATGTCAGTGAATCAATATCCTATAGGTCTTAATATCTAGTTAGAAGGTAGGAAATTTAGAAATCAATAACAAAAATATAACCAATTCTCCAATAAGCTGGTAAAAGAGAGAATATTTGTTAGTAATTTCTACATCATGAAGAAATAATTACGAAAATTACAAAGTATATGTAAGTGCATAGAACAATAAAAACATTACATATTAACCACAGCTAAATGATACTTATTGGGACATTTATAGACTATAAAACATGTCTTAGAAAAAAAATATTTAAAATTAAGGAGTTCAGTATTTAATAAAAGAAGTTAGTAGGAAAATAATGGTGTAAATTCAAGTAAATAAAAAACCAACAAAAAATAGGATAAAAGCCTGAAAGGTTTTTATGCCAAAGGTCAGATATTAAATATCTTAGACTTTGTGGGTCATACAGTCTCTATTACAACTACTCACTTCTGCCATTGTAGTTCAAAGGAGCCATAGACAATACATGAACTAACTGGGACTTTAAAACTGCTCTATCAGAGAGTAGAGAAATCCAACAGCAGAAAATCAGTAAGTATATAGTTGAACTTAATAATACCAACAATCAACTGGATATAATGCACATCGATAGAGGATTTCATCCAACAACAGCAGAATACACATTCCTTTCAAGGGCACAGGGGACATTCATCAAGAAAGACCATATTCTGAGCCATAAAACATATCTTAACAAATGCAAAAAAAAAAAAAAAAGAAAGAGAAAGAATCATACAATGTATATCCTCAGACTACAGTGGAATTAAATTAGAAAACATATCAGAAAGATAACTGGAAAATCCCAAAACATGTGGAGATTGAACAACGTACTTCTAAATATCATATGGGTCAGAGAAGAAATCTCAAGAGCAATTTCAAAATATTTTGAACTAAGTAAAAATGAAAACAACTTAGCAAAATCTGTGGAAAGAGCAAAAATAATGCTAAGAAGGTAATTTATAGCACTGAATGCAAATATTAGAACAGAAGGATCTAAAATAAATAACCTAAGTTTTAACCTTAGGAAGCTAGAAAAAAAGCAGCAAGTTAAATCCAAAGTAAACAGAAGAAAGATAAAAATAATAATTTAAACAAAAATCAATAAAATTTAAGATAGGAAATCAAAAGAGAAAATCAATAAAACCAGAATCTGGATATTTGAAAAGATCAATAAAATTGATAAAACTTTAGCCAGGTTAACTAAGAAAAAAAGAGAGAGAACACAGATTAGTAATATCACAAATAAAAAGGGACATCACAATAAATCTTATAAACATTAAAGGCTAATAAGGGAATACCATCAATAACGCTATGCCCACAAACTTGATAATCTAGATGAAACAAACCAATTCCTTGAAAGACACAATTTGCTAAAACTTACACAAAAAGAAATAGACAATGTGAATGAGCCTAGATCTATTAAATTGAATCAATAACTAATAATCTTCTGACAGAAAGCAACAACCAGTACTAGATGGGTTTACTGTTGAATACTACCAAACATTTAAGGAAGAAATGATACCAATTCTCTACACGCTTTTTCAGAAGATAAAAGCAAAGGGAGCACTTCCTAACTCAAAATTCTAAGGAACCAGCATTAAACTAATACCAAACCAGACATTACAAGAAAAAAAAAGCTACACATGGATATGTCTCATGAACATAGATGTAAAAATCTTCAACAAAATATTAGTAAATTGAATCCAACAATGTATAAAAAGAATTACATACCGTGATCAAACGGAATTTTTTCCAGGTATGTAAGGCTAGTTCAACATTCAAAAACCAATTAATGTAATTCATTGCATTAACTCACTAAAAAAGAAAAATCACATGATCATATCAATAATTGAAAAAAAAAAGCACTTGACAAAATCTAACACTCACTCATGAAGAAAACTCAGCAATCTAGGGATAGAGAGGTACTTCTTCAACTTGATAAAGAACATCTAGAAAAAAAACAGCTCACATTAAACTTAATGGTGAGAACCTAGATGCTTTCCCAATAAGATCACATAGAAGGTAGATATGTCCCCTCTCTCCTTTTTTTCAACATTGTACTGGAAGTTCTAATTATTACAATAAGACAAGAAATTGAAATAAAAAGCATACAGACTGGGAAATAAGAAATGAAAATTCCTGTTTCTTTGTCTACAGATGACATGAGTGTCTATATAGAAAATCCAAAAGAACCAACAAGGGAAAACACCCTCCTGGAACTAATGAATAGTCATATCAAGGTTGTAAGATACAAAACTAATGTACAGAAGTGAATTGCTTTTCTATATACCAGCATCGAACAAATAGAATTTGAAATTTAAAACACAATACTATTTACATTAGCACTCCCTCAAATGACATTGCTTTCCTATGTACAATGTAAAAAGAATGAGAAGACAATCCATAGACTGGAAGAAAATATTTGCAAAAGACACATCTGACAAAGAACTGTTATGCAAAATATACAAAAAAAAAAAAACAAACCTCTTAAAACTCAACAATAAAAAAACAAACAACCTCATCAAGATATAGGACAAAGATCTCAATGTTCACCTTACCATAGAGGGTATAATGATGTCAAATAATCATATGAAAATATACTCAACATCATATTTTATCAAGGAGATGTAAATTAAAAAAATGATATACCACTACATATATTTTAGAATGGCCCAAATCTGAAATACTGACAATGCAAAATGCTAACAAAGATGCAGAGCAAGAGGAACTCTCTTTCATTGCTGGTGGGAATGCAAAATGGTACAGCCACTTTGGAAGACAGTTTGGCAATTTCTTACAAAATGTAACATACTTTGACCATAGTACCCAGAAGTTGTACTCCTCCTCCTAGGAATTTATACAAATATAAATAGTTAATTTATACAAGTATAAATAGTACAAATTTATACATGATACATTGTATTTATACAAGTATAAACAGTTAATTTATTCAAGTACAAATAGTATAAGTTTATACATAATACATTTGTCCAAACATAATGGAATTGAAAATTTATATCCACACAAAAACCTGCATGTGTATGTTCATAGCAGTTTTATTCATAATTGCCAAAACTTGGAAGCCACCAAGATGTCTTTCAGTAGGTGAATGAATAAATTAAACTGTTGTACATCCAGGCAATGAAATGTTAAACAGTGTAAGAAGAAATGAGCTATCAAGCCATGAAAAGACATGGAGGAAACCTAAATGCATACTACTAAGTGAAAGAAGCCTGTCGGAAAAGGTGATATGCTGTATGATTTCAACTATATGGCGTTCTGGAAAAGGCAAAACTATGCAGACATTAGAAAGATCAGTAGTTTCCAGAGGTGGGATGGGGGATGAATAGGTGGAGCACAGGATATTTTTAGAGCAGTGAAAATGTCTTATCAAAATATCATAGTGGTGGAAATACGTCATTATACATTGGTCTAAACCCCTTGAATGTACAAACCAAGAGTGACTCTACTGTCAACTATGGACTTTGAGTAATTATGATGTGTCAGTGTAGGCTCATCAATTGTAAAGCAAGTACCACTTTGGTTGGAGCTGTTGATAATCAGAGAGGCTATGCATGCATTGGGGCAGAAGGTACATGGGAAATCTCTGTACCTTCCCTTCAGTTTCCTGTGAAACCAAGACTGCTCTACTGCTCCAAACACACACACACACACACACACACACATGCACACACACACACACGTCTTTCAAAAAAGGTAAATGCTTCCTTAGCTATAGTCAATAATGTGTGTGTCATGTGCTTGATTCTGGTTTATAAAGAAACACAGGAAGCCCCTCTTGGCCCCTAGCTAAAGTCATTTCCTTCCCTAACTATGTCTTATTGTACTGGATGATATTAAGTTTCATGTGGCTAATACTATATTATCAGTAGCAAAGTACCAATGACAAGAGTAAGTAGTGCATGCTTAGAAACTAAAAATGGTTTGTTGGTTTATAGTTCAAAATGTTATCCTGCCAGAGGGAGAATTTCATTGAATTTTTGTTTCTCAGGAAATTTGGTAGAATTGAAATAATTCTGTCATTTGAAAGACAGAGGGAAAAAGGAAACGGAAGGCAGCTCATAAGAGTATACATTATTCAAAAGGCGTTCTTTTTCTCTGGATATAAATAATGTCACTGATATTGATTCTAGGGTTTATGCTACGGAATTTCCAACAGTGACTAGTCATGAAGGCCGGGTATTGGAGCAAATAGAGAAATGAAATCCAATTCAAGCCATGTGAGTGGATCCTTGAAAGCTGTTGTTACTAATGACAGAATCTGAGGTAAGACTGTGATCTGCCTCAAGACTGCTAGTTAATGAGCTAAGTAGGTGGTTATTGGTTTTGTTTCATAGGCTTTTAATTAAATAGATAGTTTGTCACCATTCAGGCATAAACAGATTTTCTTACTCCCAGGACAGACTGGTGCTGCTCACAAAACTATCACATTTTTAATGTAGCCCTTATAAATATTATACCCTTATATTCTATACACAGCCCACCTCTCGAGGGTGACACGACACATGTGTATCTTTAATCATCCTGATCCCATTTCCTGTCTACCTTCAGACTCCTTCATTGATTATTTCTCAAAATGAGAGAACACGATGTCATATTACAGGTGTTTCCAGTGAGTTCTTCTGGTAATACAGGGAGGGATGGATGTGGATGAGACGGGGATTTTTATGTCTATACGAGAGAAGGAATGTTTTGTTTCTACCCAGTGTTGTTAGAGTATAAATTAATGCGCCAATCAAAATTTTATTTTCTAACTAGGAGAGAAAGAAAAAAAAAATTCAACTTGTGTGTGTTCTCAAGCACTTTTCTTTTTATTGCCCTCGCTGTCCTGGCACTTGTCAAAATTTCGTTCGGAGCAAATACTGGTTTGCTTCCCTGTTCAGTATTATCACTCTCCCTCCCAAACATGCACAAACACAATATGTAGGTTCAAGCATGTTAATCTGACAATTATCTACAGTATATATTTTCTTCCCCTTGTTTTCCTTCCACCAAATATTTTGGGGGTGCTTCCTTTATGTTCAATGGTGACTAGCTGGATACTTCCTCTGCTCTGGAAATGGATAGATGTTAAGCCCCTAAACTGATCTCTTGCCTGGGTACCAAATAAGCCATGAGAGAGCAATCTAGTCTCCTGCCTCAGGGCTATTGAGAAACCTGTCTAACTCACAGATATTCTCCAGGCTCCATCCACTAATAACTGTTGTTCATGAGATTCATCTTCTCTCAAGCTTTCTTATTTTAATTCACTCTTATAGCTCATGTCCATTTTAACTGGTAACCTCTTCTACTTCTACTGTGCATACTTATATTTTTTGAGACTCATTCTTCTTAAGCTAAAATAAAAAATGTGATTGCGGTTACTCAATTTCTAAGCATTATGCAAATATCATAAATGCTATCATCAAAAGAGGAAATTCATGTCATCAGTAGTAACATTTATTTATCTTAAATTTTAAAGGCTCAGGAAAAATTAAAGTGTACTATCCCAGAGGCCCCCCAAACTGTGACTTTTATATATGGAGAAACGAAAGCCCCTCAGTTTTGTTTTGTTTTTTTTTTAAGATTTTATTTATTTGTCAGAGAGAGAGCGAGAGTGAGCACAAGCAGGGGGAACAGCAGAGGCAGAGGAGAAGCAGACTCCCTGCCAAGCAAGGAGCCCGATGTGGGACTCGATCCCAGGACCCCGGGATCATGACCTGAGCCGAAGGCAGACGCTTAACCAACTGAGCCACCCAGGCGTCCCCAAAGCCCCTCAGTTTTGATGTGAAATACTGATATTAAACCATGTATCCTCATGCCAAATGCCATTCTCTTTGGGTAAGACTTTGGTTCAACTACCTACAAAAAGTTCATTCCTTCTTTCTGAGCAAATCAGAGCACTACATTAGGCACTGAAGTGGGTAACAGCAAGCAAAGAAATAGAAAGAAACATAGTTTCTTCCCTCATTGCACCCACAGTCTGATGGGATAGACAGATAATAATCAAAAAGTCACATAAACAGATGTGAAATTATAATCACAGACACTGTCCAAAAGTGTCAATACAACATGTGATGAGAGCCTCTATTAAGAGAATTTGACCCTATCAGTTAGATTGGAGAGAACTGCTCTGAAGAAGTAAAATGCAAACGGTGAGACTAATCAACTAAGTGAATAAGGATAGGAAAAATACTTATGGCAGAGGAAATAATCTGTGTAGAGATTCTGCAATGAAAGACGGGGCAGAAAAACTAGAGGTGAGGATGGTGGAAACAAGGCTTAGCAGACAAATGCAGTTGGTGACACAAGGAAAGATGACACCACGCTGGCTTTTAGGATGAGTGCCTTTGTTCCAAAGGCAGCAGGAAACCATGCAGGGGCAGGTCTCAGCACATCTGCTGTGCTGACCTAGGTCAACCCCAGCTTCCCTCACCTGAATGTGACTCTAGCCTCCTCAGGCTCACCTCTTTCCTTCTTCCTCCTCCCAAGGTCTATTCTCAGCAGCCGCCAGAAGGACTGATTTAAACTCAGGTCAGATCAAGGTACTTGTCTGCCCACGGCCAATTACTAACATCCTGTCTTTCCCAGAATAGTATCCGAAGTCCATCTGCTGACTTTAAGGCCCCCGATGACTGTGTTCATGGCTACCTCTCTAAACTCCTTTCCTAACCCTCTTTCTCCTCGTTCTCTCTGTTACTGCCTGTGATTGTTCCAGAACACTTCAAGCACGCTCCTGCCTTGGTGCTTTGGTACTTCCTGTCCTCTTAACTGGCCTTTTCCCTGGGATGCACATGACTCACTCCCTACACAGGTCTGTCTAGACACACACTCACTGGGGGGATCTTCCCCAACCTCCCCCTATAAAACAGCCACCACTCTCCCCCATCACTCTCCATCACCATCCTCAGCCTTATTTCTCTTCATTACTGCTACCTGACATATTACATCCACTGGTTTCTTTGTTTTGGTCAGTCTGCTCCCACTACAATGGAAGTTCTTTGAGACCTGGGGCTTGTTTACTGTGTTATCTCTAGTGGGTGGAAAAGTGTCTGGCACGTAGTAGGTACTCCATAAATATTTGTTGAATTAATGAATAAGTGAAAGGATAAATCAACGAAGGACAGTGGGATATTCATCACCACAATATTTCCACCCATCATGTACTTTCCAATTCTTCTCCTGAGTGAGAATGTTTCCTTGTATGCAGACAGCATAGAGATGAGTCAAGAGCCATCTCAAGTCCTGCTTATTCTCTAAAACTTCCTCTCAATATTTGGCGGTCTTTTCCCAATAAACCTGATCATCTTAACCAATAATTTATCTATGATTACCCATGGTCTTTTTTTCCTTCTGAGTAGTTTTCATCTGCTGAACACAAGTGTTAGTAATTTGACTATATTTAATCAAACTTCCTTTCCTTTCCTTTCATGTAAGGTTGTCAATGTAATGCTATTTAGCAAGAGGTAAATACACACTTGTGACTTGCTTGTGATAAATATTACCTATCATTCTTAAGTAGAAGCAGGAAAAAACAATTTATCAAAAAAGTAGTGTTCAATTTTAGTTGTGACGTAACAATTATACGATGAAATAGTGGATGTAGACATGGAAAGGTAAGCTGGATGTTTTAATATTACATTGAAAAATGTGTATTTTTTTCTCTAAAGGAATGAGGAGACATTGGCTACTTCAGATCGATGGAATGGCGTGGAAATACTAGTCTTTAGAAGAATAACTCCCGGGCGCCTGGGTGGCTCAGTCGTTGAGCGTCTGCCTTCGGCTCAGGTCATGATCCCAGGGTCCTGGGATCGAGTCCCACATCGGGCTCCCTGCTCGGCGGGAAGCCTGCTTCTCCCTCTCCCACTCCCCCTGCTTGTGTTCCTGCTCTCGCTATGTCTCTCTCTGTCAAAAAAAATAAATAAAATCTAAAAAAAAAAAAAAAAAAAAAAAAAGAATAACTCCCACAACACAGATTAGGCTAATTGGTTAGAATACAAAGAGAAGCTAGTTGATTCAAAAGCCATCAAAGTTGGTCATGCTGAACCAGGCCACTGGCAGTAGAAACAGAAAGAGAAGAGTCAGTTTTTTGATGTTCCTCACTTTTATTCAAGCATTTACTAACGGGATCGATGCTGTACCATGCTAGCTGTTAAGATTACTAAGATGAGCTTTGAGTTTCATGGACATACCATTAAAATCACTTCATTATCTACGCTTTTCCTTTCAGTCCAAGAATTCCAGTTCCTATTTACAATGTCATGATGCATATTCATTAAGACTAACAAAAGTAATTTACATAGCATTTTGCAATTTAAAAATAACCCTCATGTGCATTATGTTATTTGATCTCGCAAGAATGCTGGAAAATAAGCTCAGTGGGAAATTCCCTTCAGTTTTCAATAAGAAAACTGTAGGTCAGATCTGTTAACTAGCCCAATGTTACATAGACAGCTGCCTGTGGATTCAGAATTGAATTCATATATCCAAGTTCCAAACACAATATGGTTTTCCTTAGAATTTTGCTTCACGTATTCTTTTAAAGTTCATGTGAAAGTATTTTTTTTTCCTCTACTGATTCCACTTAAGTTGTCTTCTCCCAAACCTATGGTTTATTGTCTAATTCTGTTAACTACTTTGTTATTAGTTTTATAAGAGACACCAAATATACTGAGTTATATTATTTTTGTGATATAATTGCCAGGTTGTAAATACCAAAATTAAAAACAACAACAACAAAACTAGGCTTTTTCTTACCAGTTCAAAGCTTCTGTTTCTGATCTTCTTTTTAAAAACTAAGAAAGAAAGGTATTTTAAAGACATGTATTTCACAAATAAAATTATATAATCTGTTGGTTTAAAATTTTAAAGGAAAAAGTAGACTCTTTTTAAGTTTGCATATACATTTTAAATTTGTTATTTTGTTCAAATAAATTCTCATAATATGAAAAGCTAACAATTAAATTAGATGGAATAGTAAAACACCAAAGTCTATTGGAAAACATAAAACTAGAAGCTATACCCCTCATCATTTTTGGTGATATGAGGCATAATATTGACTATAGCAGAAAAGCAAATCAAACTGTGACTATAAACTGACTCGAATTTCAGATATTTGTGAAAGTAGACATCAGCTCATTATTACAGGTTTTATTCACTTGACTGTTCTAAAGAAAGATCATACTTAACATCTGTACCTTGGCTTCTAAATAACATTTTTCAATAAAAGAAACCAGGGCTCTCTGGAGAAATGGCTGATTCTAGTGCTGAGGCTGGAAATATACAAAATAAGCCTCAGGAACTTGTAGTGCCAGAAAGTAAGGAAGTACTCAAGTAAACACAAGGTTGAGGACATAATAAAGGCACATAGGAACCTGATAGAAAGAGCTCCCAATGGACAAAGCTAGGATAATTTGAACAACAAAAGAAATAATGTAGTATTGTAATGTAACCCAATTATAAAATAAACATAATGGGACCACACTGATACAAATAAATAAATCAATGGAAGAGGGTGCAAAACTTAAGTTAACCTTTTCCTTATTCCTCCAGATTATAGCTTTCTATATGCAACACAAATTAAAAATGAGAAAGGAATAGAAATTGGCACACTATCCTATGACACTAATGAAAACATTATAATTGGGAGTGGAGATAGGAACATCAGGAGCAGTTCATATTGGAGAATGAACACCTACACCTGCCTAAAAGGCTATGTCAGAGAACTGGAAAATTCAAACTGTTGGAGAAGGTCCAACAGATGACTAACATGAATTAGTGATTATTAGGCATCACAGCCTTATTGTAGAAGATGCGGTTTAGGAAGAGAAGCTTCTCATTGTGACATAAACAGTAAGGAGAAGTAAGGACACTCAATCAGCTTATATGCTATCAAATGCTGAATAGATCTCATGCTACTCAGAGATGAAACAGAAAACAGAAAACAAGACCTGCATTAGGTCTTTGAAATGATAGTGAACAAAAAGAGAAAACAAATACGATTCCAGATGATTCCACCAAAGAATGCCTCTCCAAGGAGCATATCACTGAAAGTGATTTGTCACAGGAATCTGATGAAATTTTGAGATTTATATGCCTGATATGAAAAACGATGGGATAGAATATAATCACATAAATTGAAGAAACTATAAAGAGATAAAAAGGAGTTGAAATTAGATAATGTTTTGAAGAAATTTAAAAAATAATAAAATGGAATTTAAAATAGAGTAACAGATATATTATTTTCACCCACAACAGCAAAAAACAGAAGTAAAAGAGAAGAAACCGTCATCATCAAAATAAAGGAAAACTTGGGCGGCCCCAGAAAGTACGGAAAAACAGGGATTAAATAACCAGAAATATAATGATACATCAGTAAAACAATTGGAAGACAAGCATAATTTAAATATATACCAAAAACACCTTTTTCCTGAGCTGATGCAAAGTGTTAGTGTGTGGATTAAAAAACTCACAGAACGTCATCAAACTTAATACAATAATAACATCATCAATCTACGGCCTAGAGAATTATTTGAATTTTAAGGGAAAATAAAAAATTAATCTCTCAAGCATCCAGTCAGTGAAAACATAATACTTACAAAGGAACCATATTCAGAATGATTAAAAGCAACAAATGTATGAAGCAAGGTATCTACAGAAGATGATGAATTTGCAAATTTCGCTGTTTAGATGATGAAGATGAATCTAAAGAATTTTGTAAGACAGAAACTGAATAGAAACCATACACAGGCATTCATGTAGAAGAATCAAAATGATTTCGTTCTACTGATAAAATAGCTTTGAGGCTTGAAGGAAATCATTTGATTCTCCTTGTCTCTACTTTCTCCATGTATGATACATTGTCACATCTCAGTGACGTCAAAGTACTAATTAATATTTTAAAGTCCCACGAACACGCTGGCTCTTTTCTCTTTTCCAGAGTACTCTATTCAAAAAGGCTCTGACATCATGAGTTACCTAGTCTGTAACCCTTACTCAAAATTGTCACTCCAAAGACCGTAGACTGTTGCTGTTTGATTGTCAGTTTTCCAGTTCAGGCAAGAATACTTCCATTGATCTCATTTGTATTCAAATGACAGGACACAAAATAAAAGCTACGAAATTTTCTTGATTTTTTGGCAAATGAGTTTTGCTTCTACAAAGTCTTTAAAATAGCTTTTCTAAGTTGAAACTGTATGATGTATTCATTGACTTCTTCTATGTTGTCTCTTGCCTCACCATCAACACGTTCCCAGCCTGATGTTTTCTGAATGTTATGAAAATATTAAAAAAAAAAATTGCTATATTCACATCTATGTTCATCTGATGTTGAAAGGCTCCTTTCAAAAAATACTCTTTAAGAAATCAATTTGAGGAACATATGTCCATTCTTGTATAATTTCTGGGGAGGAAAGCAAATCAAACAAACAAGCAAAAAAACCATGTGAATTCAATTCATACCATTCCAACACATAGTTTTTTGTTCTACACAAAGATAATGCAAAATCTTAGGCTGTTGAATGAGGCCCCTTAGCTGCCGTAAGACTAATTCTTAATGAAAACTCCATAAATTTTAAGATCTTCAGAGAATCAAGTGGGGGGGACATAAGAAAAAAGGAAGACGCCATTTTCTGAAATGATTTCAAGGAAGTATAAATGACTTATATAAATGAAGAATTCAAAAGCATTCAGAGGTGACCAGGGAATTGGCTAATCATACTTTTTTTTTTCCTACACATCTTTATTAATCTCTGGAACCAGGGCTAATTAGGATTAGTTTGACTTTATATAGCTATATGTTTATAATATTAATAATAAATACTTTGGTAAATGTTTTTCTAGGTTGCCAGTTATTTTTTAAGTGTTTACATGTATTAACTCATTTAATAATTACATTAACCCTGTGAAGTAGGTGCTCTTACTATCATAAACATTTTTACAGAGCTTCTGTAAATTAAATCACGCCCAGGGCCCCATAAGTTTAGTACATGGTTAAGCCTGAAGGTTAAAACTGAATAGTCTGGCTCTAGAGTGCTATAAACACAACACTTCACTGCTTTCCTGTAATATAATGGAAATGTCAAATAAGGGTTTAATTTCCCATCTCCATTTTCCTTATTAATTTCATTTGGAAACTTGAAGACTGGATGCCAAAATATCTAGTTTTATAAATTTAGTTATTGCTAGCATCTTGAGAATTTAACTTCATTATTGTGATCCTTATCTTTCAATATCAGACTCCATTGACTTTTTAAAGCAAAAACATCAGCTTTTCCATAATTCCAAGAGATTGGACTATATGACATTGCTTCCATTCCTATTGTAACTTCGAGGAAAACCTTCACAGATTTTAGATCCTTTGAAATATAGAAGACTACTTTCAAATTCCTCTTGCAAGAACCCATTGATGGCATCAATCTTGAACTCCCAATGGATCAGTACATCTGTGAAAAGAAAAATGGTGGTGTCTATTATAAATCTAAAGAGAAACTAGGAAGAGCTTCTGCTGGCAACTTAACCCATTATTGCCATTAAACATATCCTGGTGTTACTGTATTTTCTAGGGCAGTATGCTGTATTGAAATTTGCTGCTGCTGCTGGAATCATATCCTGCATGTGACTGCTGAGTATTTTACTTGAGGTAACTGCATTCACTAGATCTAGGCACCTTTTCAAAATCCTTATTTGTTGATGATTACTGACCTGGGGCTGGTCGCAGCCTCTCAGAAGAGCAGTTTATATTAACCTGACATGACTGCTGAGTAACCCAGACTCCCCTTTATATTACATAGACAGTGTCATTCCATGAATCAACCAGCCAACTAACTATGGGTCTGCGTGGCTTTGGTGCATGCTGCTGACTCATGATTTCTCAAGCACCTTTTATTCAGAGAATGAATGGGAAGTCATTCCTGATCACTGTTTCTATGCAAATTGGAAGTGATTAAAAGGAAGAACAGAATATTTCCGAACAGGCAATGATCAAGATCCTGAGATCAATGGACTGCACCAACTCCTGAATTTAATGCCATTCAACCTCAGGTGGTAAATCCATCTGAAAGTGTGTGGATACCCTCTGGGGCTACTATATTCTATTGAATATCAGCATGTTCCTCTTTACCCTACTTCCTAGGCCACTGAATGAATGGGTAGGAACTACTTCCTTCCAAAGCTTTTAAAGAGCATTTTTGTTTTGTTTTAGAGAAGGAAAGAGAGAAAGCACATGAGCAGGGGGGGAAGGGGTAGAGGGCAAGCCCAATGCAGGGTTCAATCTCTCGACCCTGAGATCATGACCTGAGCCAAAATCAAGAGTCAGATGCTCAACCGACTGAGCCACCCAGGAGCCCCAAAGAGCATGTTGAGATAAGATTTACCAAAAATCGGGGCGCCTGGGTGGCTCAGATGGTTAAGCGTCTGCCTTCGGCTCAGGTCATGATCCCAGGGTCCTGGGATCGAGCCCCACATCGGGCTCCTGGCTCAGCAGGGAGCCTGCTTCTCCCTCTCCCTCTGCCTCTCTCCCTGCTCATGCTCTCTCTCTCTCTCTGTATCTCTGTGTCTCAAATGAATAAATAAAATCTAAAAAGAAAAAAAAAAAAGATTTACCAAAAATAAATATCAACTTCATTCAAAATATATGCATCAGGTAAAATGTTAACTATATATTAGTTGAGAGCTTACACTGTAGATGTTTTTAGTTTTTAAATTTTTTTCTCTAATTTTTATCAATACTTCCTAATTTAAATCAAGCTCCATTTATGAGTTGACTAAAAATACAAAAATATTTTGAAAAGGGGAACAAAGGGTGAATGTGGCCAGAGCATCATTTTGTGAAGAAAAATAAAAATAAAATGTACAAGTTTATCATTTGTAATAATGAGAGTAGCAATAAAGCTACAAGCTAAACAGCATAAAGAAAAAAACCCCATGGAATCTCCATGTGGATACTATCTGCTTAAAAAGGCAAAGAAAATGGCCATGTATAGCTGGCTAAATGTATTACAGCATGTTGGCCATATGCTGTTTGTTAAAATTCAAATTATGAGATTCATTAGAAAGCCAGAAGTAAGGATAAAGGAAACAGAAGCCTAGATAAACAGTAGTCTGACAGATAATTATCACCATATGACACTTAGCATTTCTTTTATGCTTCCCTCTCTCCCACCAGTCTTATTCTCGGATTATGCTGAACACTGTGTCTAAACTTTCTCCATAAAAGAAGATAAAAAAATACAAACTTCAGATGATTATCTTTCATTTAGGACCAAAGGATAATGATTTCTCTATTTGGCCAAATTAATATCGAGATTTGGGTCCTACGAACACCTACTAGGCAGCTGTAGATCTGCTCTAGGACTGGATTCCTAAATGCAACTGATTCTCTTTATTGGTGGTTGCTAATTTCTCATTGAGAGGACAGGACTGGCAGGATTAGAGTCAAAATGACTAATTCCCAAACTTTGCTCAGCTCTTTTTAAGGTCTTGGGTTGTACTGTTCAGGATGGTAGCCCCCAGCCACATGCAATTACTTATATTTAAGTCAATTAAAATGAAGTAAAATTAAAATTCAGTTTCACCATCACACTAACCACATATAAAAGTTCAGATACAGACACACAACATAGTCACCAGTGCCATAAAGTCTGTTGGACAATGTTGGTTTTGGAGACAAATTGGTTTATTCAGAAATGTTTCTTATTTGCAGTGGACATTTTTTATTAATTTACTTCAAAAAGACTCTGGAAATCCATGACTAATTATGTAAGACTTTCTCTAAAGCATCTCTTGACCCTCTTTTCCTAAATCAATAATCTATTCTTAGGATGGTTTCTTTTACTGAAAAGATTACACTATCACATATGGATTCACTTATGTGCCTATAGCCCTTTACTATATCTAAATTAATGAAATCAAAGAGAATAAGACGCTACTACAAATAACACTCCCACATTCTCATTGCAGTACAGGTTAAAAGAAAACAGTGTCTGATAGCTACCAACATGAGCTATTGGTATAAGTTGTTATCCAGAATCAAGTTACTTGTGTCCTTTAACTACTAGATTTTCCTTCTCATCTTATTTCAGGCTCAAGCTTTGGAAGCTTGACTGGTCCAAGACAGTATCATTCAAATATACCTAGATTCAGTTTTGGTGTTCATTTTATTTATTTATTTATTTATTTATTTATAAAATTTTAATTCCAGTGTAGATAACATACAGTGTTATATTAGTTTCAGGTGTACAATACAGGGATTCAACAGTTCTCTGTATTATTCAGTGCTCATCAAGATAAATGTGTTCTTAGTGTCCATTCTTGAATGTAAGATACACTAATTATTCAGAAGCTAACAGAGAATCCTAGCTATTCACCTATATATTCATTATGCTCTGTGTGGAACAAATAAACACCATGGAGCTCAAAGTCTGTCCCTTCCCTGTACTCTATTCAATTGAGGTTGTATTTTGAGCATATTATTCTGGACCCATGACCAACTCCAAATTACCAGTCCAGGTTTGTGTGCAGGTGTGTGCATGTAAGTGAAGGATAGGGTGGTCATGGTTCTTCCTTTGACCAGTAAAATTATGATGATTATAATTAACCTATTATTGTATTTCAAAACTATCTGATAATATTTGGGAATGCAGAATCATGGTTGGCCAACTCTCTTTAACCTCCTTTGAATAGCTTATAAATGACGGATGTAGAATAATAATGGTCTCATAATTATCTCATTCCATTCTTCTAACTTTCCCATTTCATGCTTACCAGCCACCAGGTATCATGCAAGAAGCTGGAATACAGACCTGAATGACACACACATTTTTATTCTTTTCAGTAACCAGCCTGTTCACATTACTTCTCTCCCCAAACTCTTCTTTCCAAGATTGCCAGCCATAATCTACCAAATAAGGTGAGTTTTTTTTTTTTAGCCTTTATCTTGCTTGAATTATGCAGCATTTTACATAGCTATCCACTCTCTACCCCTTTTAAAATTCTCTCTTTTCTTGTCCTCCATGGCTTTGCTACTCAAAGTGGAGCCAGCAATGAACTGTGGGTCTGCAAAATCTTTGCTACCAGGCCATAATGAGCCAAGGAGCTTGTGCCAGAATGTAAAGCTGATTTCTTTCTATTTTTTGGTAGCAATACTATCTTGGTGAAGAAATTAGTGTGTTGATTTAATTCTAGTACTTGCTTTTTATCTCATCATAGACTGGCAGTCTTGGTAGTATTTTTCTATTCTAAGATCATTTCCTAATTCCTTGGTTGCTTCTTTTCTCCCTCTCAGTGATAGTTTTATATATATATATATATATGCCTTCTCTTAACTATTAACTTCTCCTGAGGTTCTTAAATCTACATATAGAGAGAAATAATGAAAGCCCAATACTTGATATTCTATACTTGATACCTTGTTCCTCTTCCTAATTCAAAAAATGTGTATGTCTATGTGGAGTGGGATGGATGGGTGTGCATCAAGTCATATATGTAAACTGATGCTCACCTGCAAGATTCCAAGTTTTAAGGGGTAGATGATTGGCCATTAAACAGGCTTGGATTCATTAAATTAGTTCTCAATGTTCTCCATTCTTCTGGAACCCTACCTTCTAGCACATATTTTGGCATGAGAGATGCCCGATTAGTGAAAGAGTGAATCAGCAAAGGTGTTCTTAGTCTTGATGTCTATTTACAGAATGCCTCCTCCCCACCCCACCGCACCCCAAGATACTTAGCAAATGTTTCATGTCACTATCTTCCCTGTCTGCACTTCAGAACCCTCATTAAAGCAAATATGTTGTTATTTGTAAGGTGTGAAAAATCCCAACTTTATTATAACTCAAAAACCAGATAAATAAATTCTTCCCAGGGAAATGGTCATTCTAACTTTTGTGCACTTTTTTCTCTTCCATATCATACTTCCCTATTAGAAATTGTCATACTCTAATTAAAATATTTTCTTTACATGTCCCATACCCTTCCCATAATTTTCATACCCAGAGGACAGATCGAATGAGAGATGATTAACTTTTTATTTTGCCCCTATTATACATTCCAGTTATCTTACTTACATGCATGACTAACTTTCATCTTCTGCCCACTCTCTGGGTGAGATATCATTATTCCCAATTCTTCACATGAATTCCAGACACAGAGAGATTAAGTATTTTGCTCAGATAAGAACTAGCAAAGTCATTATTCATACCGGGAACTTCTGATTTAGTGGTTTCAGTTTTTTTTGTTTGTTTGTTTTCATTTTGGCATTCCTAAGATTCTGCAAAATTTCTCATAGTTAGTTGAACTTCAGTATGAATTAATGTGGCAAAAATGAACAAACAAAAGCAATCTGATAAGAATAATGAACTACTTACACCAAGTACCCAACCTTAACCATTGGATGCTCAAGTCCCTTAAATATCTTTGAAGACATTCATAATTAAAAAAAAAATATGTCCAAATATATATGTATCACCAAAGCCAAATATCAATGGATAAATCTGTGGAGTGTGTCTGTGTACACATATGTATGTATGTGTAAGTTGGGGTTGGAGAAAATTGGCGATAGTAAGGGCCTTCATATCACTCTGATAAAGAAACAGAAATGTTTGGCAAACATATCTCCACAATTTTGTAGATTCTGGAATTTTCGAATTCTGAGTAGTTACTGGCCCTCTTAATCTTTCCTAATTTCCTTTGTCCATCAACTGACACTAGACAACTTACCATACTTCAAATGCCATTTTTTTTTTCGTTCATCTATCCAGCCTAGGCCAATTCTCACCTGGATGCTGGTTCTACTGAGATTTATCTCCCGTAGTTAATTTTGGAAGTAATAATTAGTCTCTGTTACTCTAGGCTTTTTCCCAGAGTAATTCACTGATGATGCTTAGGGTGTAACCATAGCTACTAAAAGATCCTCAGAGTCAGGGGGAGAGGGGATGTTGGTTTGTCTTTGGGCACAGAAATTTCCTCAGTGGAGACTGGTTATCAGAGTCCTTAAAGCCTGTTCGAGTTGCTCCCAAAATCGTGTGTATGGAATGATCCTGGGGGTTTACAGAGCTAAAGTGACTCCTTTGATTATACATTGCCAAAGTGTTTCTGCATAGAAATTTTTGAGTTAACTAAAGCTGCTGAGTGAATTTGTCTGCAAAAGAAAAGTCATTAACAATAAAGTTGGAACTCAGAATGTTATATTGATTCTTCAAAGTTTTATTTGAGAATCTGATAAATCCCCTGCTTAAATCATGTTAAATATTCTACCAAAAAGTATACTTTTGTTCTAATTAGAGTTTTATTTTAGGTTAGGAGAAAAAAAATAAAAGATGACTCCTGAAAAGTTTTGAATGCATAAAACATAAGGTTTTATTATCCCAAAGAGAGACATTCTATTATGCAAATATATTAATTCAGTGGCTAGTATAGACTTTAAGTAGGTATAAGTTTAAATAAAGAATTTTATGTTAACGGATCACTGAGTAAAATAATGAGCTATTTGGTATTGCTTAGGTTGAATATAGGTTTAAAAAGATCTTTTAAATATATATTTGTTTGTGCAAACCATGTCCTATGACTACAAATTCTTCCAATTGCTCTAGAAATAGGAATCATCATTCAGAACTAAAGTAAGCAAACAAGGACAAACATTGAACCTGAAAATGTGTTTGACATAATGTGCTTACTTTGAACGAAAGTTGCCTAAATCCCTTAATGTAGAATGACAGAATAAAACTTTACTAAGGTCTTTGTTATCTATCCATATGTGAATGCTGATTCCATTTCAAGTCTTATGAAGATAAGAAAATTTGTGTGTGTGTGCATGCATGTATATATGTAAATGTAGATATATAAATATATATAAAATCTCTATACATACATATAGTATATATGTATGTAATATATAGATCCACATCTCCACGTGTAAAGTGAGGGGAAGGAGGGAGAAATTGGTGACAAAAATAAAAATGAAGACCTCTAACATTGGCCAATCCATTTTTATGAATACATGTTGTATAGGAATACATTTTAAACCCTTTTTGTCTTCTTCAAAAATTCAAGAAATTTCTGAACCTTGAAATATGAGAACAACACTAGCAGAGACATTTGTTATGTCTTTTTGACCACTTGGTATCTTTGAGCGCCCTTCCTCATTTTGGGAAATTTCTCACATATAAGTAATCCACACCTCTCCAAGTTAGAAGCAACCCGTGGTCTCCATGTCCTCTCCGGCTATTTGGACCTGCATACAACAGGAGCTCGCCAAGCCAGATCATGCTTCAAGCAGTGAAGCTAATATACAGATTCCTCTCACAAAGGTGGTGGCAGAAGTAGACGTCTGTGTATGGGTCACAGCGGCCATGCTGTCAGCCATCACAGCCAGGCGCTGGGTCAGAGGTCAGAGCAGGGGTCTCTAACAAGGCAGTCCTGGCTAGAGATTCTTATGTGTGCCTTATATTTTTTGTAAACTCTTTTCTCAGAAACTAAAGTAGGTTCTACTAGTTGCTTCTTAGAACATTGAGTGGCGCGCTGCTCCAACCCCTTTACTCTCTCGCCTACTTAAGGACTTCACTTAAGGACCTCTCCCTTCTCTCTGCCTCTCCATCAACTTTTCTTCTCTTTTCTGAGTCTTCCTTGGCAGCACACATATGTTCTATGTGTTATGCTCCTTTGGAAATTGGCTGCATCTGAGCTCAGCTCATCTTGATAAAAGTGTGAGGTGGTTGATATGCCAATTCATTCTGCCATGTTGTACAGTTGCATCTGGCCTCAGATCATATCAGAGAGAGGCTGATGCTCTATCAGCCATAACTGGAATAAGATAGAAATGCAAACCCAGGCTTTGACATATGCCAGTCACTCTAGGGGAGAAGCTGATATTTCCTTCATCATCATGCATCTTAATGTACAACAATGCAAGGTAGAATCCCTTACTAAAGTCTGATGTCTGGCCTTGCTAGATTCCTATAAGCTGCCTCTTAGGACTTGAGTGGAAAACCTAACTACTTGTCTCTGAGCAGCACCCCCAGTAAAGTCTGTTCCAGATGGCCTTGTGTGTGCCCAGTGGGGTCATTTACTTTTATATGCTTGACTACTTGTAGGATGAATCAGTCATCTGGTCTAGCACCTACCACAGCTTTCTGGACAGGAGTCAAAAGGTCAAAGATCAATGACTCATCCTGGAGGTGGGAGATAATTGCTTGGCGTGGCAAGGATTAGCATGACTGATCATTGACCTGCCATGGGAACTAACCTTCTAAAATCCAAGGACCTTGAAACATGGAGGGTTTAGAATCCTCAAGATAACAGTACATGGCTATAACTGATGGCCTTAATGAGGTTACCCAGGAGGAAGTAGACCCCTACAAATGACATGGCTGAAATGTTCCCCTTTATAAATATTTTTCTGAAAAGGATAATGAGTACAGTGTTCCCTGACAAAGTGCCAGTTATGTAAAGCATTTTGAATGTTCTTGTTTGAACAGGACTAATGAATATTTCCCTTTTATGACCCTCATGCTGTGATTGGGTGAGTCTGAGAAGACAGAGAGTCATTCAGGTTCTATGAACACTAGATGATTGCCTACTATGAGGAAGATGTCCTAGATGAGACAGGCCTTGTGAGGCTCTCAGTGAAGAGATAACCCCTGGGGTCCCTGTAACTGCCAGGTAATCTTCCCTTTTGTCCTACTGGAGTCTTCTCCATACTTCTCTGCCTTGTTCCATATCTAGGAGAATGAACCTTATAGATTGCATCCCCAAGGTACAATTGCTGGCTGGTTTCTTTTTGGGTTCTTCCCATGAGAAACAGCAGTAAGACATAAGAGCAAGAGGGGAGACAAAGGAAGATTATGTCTTCCTTGTTCCCTTTTTACATCAAAATTACATTTTTGGCAGTAGCTATATCCTCATATAACTACAGCTCCATCTGCCAAATGCCCTATTCCCACTGGACTCTGGTAATTCTATTTCCTTCCATTATCTCTTCAGCTTCAGGGTGGTGATTACTTCCCTCTGTCACTAATCCCTTGGTGTCTACCATCTTTTGTTTGTTCTCTTAATGCTACCCACACCTCTGTAAAGTAGGCTTTTATTAATGTTTTTATTTCTTTCTGTATGGAAAAACAAAGGAAAAATCTTTCTGCTGTTTCCTCTTGCTAATACATTTTAATCTTTACCCCCTCACATGTTAGGCTAAAAGGAGTATATGATGGGGATTTTTCCTGGCCTTAGGTATTAGATTGATTAGTGTGGAACAATAGCACACAAAAAACAAAAAAAACCAAAACAGATGGATTACCAGAAAGTTACGAGTTAATAGAGAAGATAATCATTTCTGCTTAAATTTCAAGGAAAATAATAACTTCATGGAAATTTAGAAGGGGTAAGACAAATAAAGATCAGTTTGTCATCTAGTATAGTTTTCAGTCATAGTGAGTACTCAGCACATGCTAAATAATGTCCTCTGATGAGCAAAGTGAAATTTTACTAAAGTTCAAATAGATGCATTGCTTTGGGAATAAGCAAACAAGATGTCAAGAAATTGGTCAACATGTAAATTGATCTGAAAATAAAATTGCCTACAGTTGTCAAGTATTCAGAACAGAATAGCAAAAGCAACATAATGCTGGAAGAAGGCATGGTAGAAATTGTCACCATCAAAGATCAGGAAAAATGTAATGCTACAAAACTACAGGAAGGTAAGTTTAATGTTGACCATTGCTTTTACGAAAAC
The DNA here is from genome assembly GCF_964656455.1 of Halichoerus grypus. Lineage (NCBI taxonomy): Eukaryota > Metazoa > Chordata > Mammalia > Carnivora > Phocidae > Halichoerus > Halichoerus grypus. Next base: position 135,457,087 of record NC_135719.1, on the reverse strand, counting down.
TAATGGGCCAATAATGCATTACTTTCTGAGAGCCCAGTAAGCACCAAATAAAAAGGCATTAAATATTCGCATTAGAGTCTATGAAATATGCTTTCACATGATACTTGCCGTTTGCTTCTGTCATAGGTTCATCCAAAGTTATTAAATTTTAAAATTGCACTAGGACTTTTTATATGTAGTGCATTTATAGCCTCTGATTTATATAACACTTTTTTTCCATAGAACCATTATATCCTCATTCTCCAATTCAATTGTGCTTAAGGTTAAATATAGCAAGCAATATATGTGTGCGCATTAAATATATATATAATGTTATATAAGTTTTTCTTGATTCTTTATATAAGATATTTCCTGAAATTTTGCAGCGGTTCAAAATGCAATTGCAAGATGACTTGAGATATGGAAAGGTATTTGCATCCACAGGAATGTGGTATGTCTCAAAATTGTCTCTAAACAGCAATCATTCTGATGCAGGCAGCCTAATCTCTATGAAGTCTCATTCTATGTGCACTTAACTAACCTAAAATCAACTATTTATGCTTTGCAAAGAAGCATAGAGAGGAAATAAATAAAAATTTAAATTGTGCAAGCCATTCTTTTTTTTTTTTTTTTTTTTTTTTTAAAGATTTTATTTATTTATTTGAGAGAGAGAGAGAGAGAGAGAGAGCACATGAGAGGGGGGAGGGTCAGAGGGAGAAGCAGACTCCCTGCTGAGCAGGGAGCCCGATGCGGGACTCGATCCCGGGACTCCAGGATCCTGACCTGAGCCGAAGGCAGTCGCTTAACCAACTGAGCCACCCAGGCGCCCATGTGCAAGCCATTCTGTCTCTGAGTGAGACTGAGCTTCCTCACCACTCTTATAGGGAGAGAATCTTAACTGGATGATTAATCTAGTGCTTAAAGATACATACACTTTTTTTTCAACACATACCCTAATCTTAATCCGCCTAACTCACCTGATGATAAACCAGTAAAATAATGGCCAAATCCAAACCTAAAAGAAAATGGCTCTGTTGGAGTCACTCAACTGAAAGACTGTATGGTAGTCTCCCAAGACTTGCTAAGAGATTTTACAAAAGTAATTTCACCAATATCTGATGATTGCCTTGACACTGACTTTAGACACCCACTATATAATACTGTGCAACTGCACTTTACCCAGTAAAAAATCTCTGTGACATTCTTGTCATTACTACAAAAATTCAGCTCAAGTTTCCCATTACAGTGGACCACACTGAGGGGAGATTTAGGCAGTAGTATATAAGTCACTAGGAATAAAACTTCAAAAGAGTGGAAGCAGGGAGTCACAACCTATGTTGGAGAGTGTCCTGTAGAAATCTTGCCCTGGGGTTAATGTGTTGTGAATGGGATGGTTCTGTGGCCCTTTATTAGGATGGTGATTCTGAGGGTCATCATTCAATGCTCCTACATTATTAAATAAGAAGTTGTAAAACAGATGTACCTTACCATTTGGAAGCTATCCTAATTTGCACTAACTAAGAAGTATGGTCATTCAATATATGTTCAGATAACTGAGTAGGGAAAAATATCCTCCTTCAATAAAAAGAGGCCTGCAGTAGCAATCTTAATATGTCACATTAGGGGTATGTAGGACAGTAAGAATCAAACCATCCAGGTTCCCCTGATGCTATAGAACAAAAGCATTCCTATTCTTGCCCTACATGATTTTCACATAACCACAATCCAATGCCTTTTATGTGTTTCTCTTTATTCTTATTTCTGAATTTGAGTTTTTATCGTAGTTACCCCGTTCCCACTCCACCCTTCTGTGTGTGTGTATGTGTGTATGTGTATGGAAAGTACAAATAACTTGTTAGTTATTATAAGTACAGTCTTATTGGCTGATAGGTTATCCCACCAAAAAGAGCCACATCCAAATTCAATAGAGAAGACTGTGTTTTTCCCAGAGAGACTTGACATTGAGCTGGATGCAGTGAATGGACGGAACTTTGGGCAGAGGAGGCAAGAAGCAAAAGGAAACTCAATGGCCAGACGGACACCCTGTGACAGAGCCTGTTACTATTTCACCAAAAATCTTTTGGTGGCCTCCTTTGCTATTAGGTGGGGACCAGGTCACAGGTTTTAATCAGTGGGATGTGCATGAAGGTACTGCAAGCCACTTCCAGAGCGGGTTGTCAAAAACCTTAGGTATGATCTTATAGTCCTTTCTTGACCTTCTGAAGCAATTTTAGAAGACACATATTCCAGATTAGAGAGCTAGAAGATGGAGACAAACACCAAAGCTACATCTGACCACCGTGTGAGCAAAAATATACATGTTTATGTTATTTTGTTGAAGTTGTGGGGTTTGTTCCTAGGGAGAGCTAACACTGCTTACTTTTATCAGCCCTAGTTTTTATTCATAATCTGATTAACTCAACTAAAGTTTTTTTTTTTTTTTAATTAAGTGTTCTTGACACCTATGCTGTTAAAGCATCTGAAAAAGAGCAAAAAATGTAAACCAGAGAAGACATGGTCTCAGAATAAATAATTACAGTGGAAATACTATGCTGTTGGTCTCACTGCATGTTTTGTTCACAATTACAATGTTTAGCATATAGCAGGTACTCAGTTAATATCTGTGCTTAAAAGGAGAAAGGTCTCAATCTTTTCATTAATGCTTTATACAACTTCCAGCTGCCAGGCAAGTAGTATTTGACAAGTAGTATTTGAGATAATGTACCTATTCTTTTATGGGACAGCCTGGAAAGTATTTAGTATTATAATCTAATAATGTATGAAGTTTTTTTTTAAAGATTGAGTTGGTTATAAGTCATTGAAAGCTAGCTTTCTCAATATCTTCAAAGATCAACCAACCTAGTTATTTCTCACTCAGTCCATCATGTGAATAATATTCCTCTGTGAAAGCACCATCTTTCTTTTTCTTTCTTTCTTTCTTTCTTTCTTTCTTTCTTTCTTTCTTTCTTTCTTTCTTTCTTTCTTTCTCTTTCTTTCTTTTTCTTTCTTCTTTCTTTCTTTCTCTTCCTCCTCCCTTCTTCCTTTCCTTTCTTCCTTCTTTCCTTCCATACTTCCTTCCTTCCTTTTTCCACCTACTATTTCACTTACAAAAAATGAGTGTGTATGGAAAGGAAGAGATGAAACAATTTAGATGTTCTTTTTTTGACTGATTTGTTATTCTGATTGATAGCTCAGGAAAATGAGAAAGCTTACTTCCCACTACCATCCACCACTCCTTTTGTCATTTTTTCAGTCACTAAATTTCCAGTGGTAGCTAAAAATTGAGGGAAAAAAATGCAGTAGAGGTTTGGTTGTTTGGTAACCGATATTTAATATATTTTGATTTCCTTTTGCTACTTCATTTGAGTAAAAAAAAAAACATGATCTCACTCTTTGATGTGGCATGGTATTATTGCATTGTTTAGGTTTCATTAATAGTCAGTCTCTTTTTATATAAGCATATGAAAATCTTAGGCATATTTGTATTATTGTCTATTTTGGATGACTATGGTGTATAAATGTGTATGAACTATCTGTATAAATTAGAGACTATTTAAGATATATAGCCATACTACTTTTATTATCAATACTATGCAAGCACATGGGACAGATGAAGAGATTTGAGGATATTTCTTTTTTCCTCATAAATTTGGGTGACTCAAACATATTTAGGTTCTCAGGCAGCTACCCACATACATACAAAATCTGGGTCAAATGTTTTTCTCTATCTGTTAGCTTTTTATTTTTTCAAATTATAGGGTTGTGCTCTTGTTGGAGCCATTCTTGTCCCACAGGTGTCTCTAACAGAGTTTCATCTGTCTCAGAGTGAGTTTGGGAAACTTCATTGCTGGGTAGGATTATGTTTGATGACAAAGGGGTTTGTTAATATCTCATGTATAAAATAACATCTGTAAGAAAAGGGGAAGAAGGGCGCCTGGGTGGCTCAGTCGTTAAGCGACTGCCTTCGGCTCAGGTCATGATCCCAGAGTCCTGGGATCGAGTCCCACATCGGGCTCCCTGCTCGGTGGGAAGCCTGCTTCTCCCTCTCCCACTCCCCCTGTTTGTGTTCCTGCTCTCGCTGTCTCTGTCAAATAAATAAATAAAATCTTTAAAAAAAAAAAAGAAAAGGGGAAGAATACAAGACAATTTTGTCTTTCAAAAACTTGAATAGTCCCTGCTTCTACCATCCAAAACCCCCATGGGCTTGGTATGAAACATACTGTCACAATAGCAACAAGTCGACACTTTCAAGGAAAACAGGACCAGTTTGATAGTCTCCATTGTCAAATGGCAAAAGCTAAAAGGTGAACAATGTACTCGGACTGTCTTTTTTTCTTTCCTTTCCTTTTTTTTTAAACTAAGCAAAAGGTAAACATTTGTCAAGTATGAGTTGCAAAGATTGGAAAGAAGAAAAAAGACAAGTGAAAATTTGTTTCACTGTTTTATCAGCTTTCCAGCTTATTATTAAGAGAAGAAAAGATGACAAGATGAAAGGACATTACTCCCAAAGGGAAAAAAAAATCAGTGGTATCTCTCCTGAAAGAAATATTCCCAACCAGAGATGAATTAAAAATATATACATTGCTATAGTAAAACAAGGCAAAATAACAACAAAAAGTATAGTGGTAGTACAATTAGAAATATCATCTCTTAGGCAGAAGAAAAAATATAGGGTACCCTATTAGTATATTGATGTCATTATCATGGAAAATGTCTCTTGTTTTTGAATTTGTTGTCAACTGATATTTTGATATGGGTTGGCATATGAGAAAGAAGCTTTGAATTCCAATTCTAGTTTCATAATGTAATAGCTTGGTAAGAGTGAACTGGTAATTTCTTTTCATGAGCAAAATGGGAATAATGATAATGCTTTCTCACATTATTTTTGTAAGACTTGAACTGGTTGGCAATAATATGTTTGCATATTTCTAGAGTTTAATTAACTTATCTTCACATACATCATTTCAGCCATAAAACTCTTAAAGATAACAAGCTTTTCCATTCAAATAAACTGATTGGAGAAGAGTAATAATCTTGGCAGTTCCTAATTTCAGATCTTTCTAATATGCTCATTGTCTAATATCAAAAGCACTTTTGAAAAGTGAAATATTCAGCCTCATCTTTAAGCTCAATATTCATAAGTAATAAAAATGGTGTGGACACTTTCGACCTTTCTAAAATGACTCAATAAATCTCTCAAAGGAGTGGGACACCTGGGTGGCTCAGTCGGTTAAGCGTCTGCCTTCGGCTCAGGTCATGATCCTGGGATCCTGGGATCAAGTCCCACATCGGGCTCCTTGCTACTCGGGGAGTCTGCTTCTCCCTCTCCCTCTGCTGTTCCCCCTGCTTGTGCTCTCTCTCTCTCTGACAAATAAATAAAATCTTAACAAAAAAAAATGTTTAAAAATCTCTCAAAGGAGGAAAAGGGCTGGCATATGAGAAGTAAGGAGGAGTATGGAAGAAGAAGAAGGGGCAGAATACTGGAAGGTAATCCATATATCCAAGAGAAATACATGGACTCTATTCTATTACTCCAGAACCTTTGGTGCCTTTTTTTTATTGGATGATGTCAGTGGAGTTTCCATTTTGAGCTATTTTCCCCCCAGGCTCTTAGCACGTTTCCTTTTTTTATTACATCAACAATCTGACACTATAATGTGCTCATGTTGTATATTAATATGTGTTAGAGGGACAATTCATTGGGGTGAAACCTTAAAGGCCAATTTATTCAGGGCACTAATTTTAAAACCCTTAACAAGAAAAATTTCTTATACGAGAAATACATAGCTGAATTTAACTATGTGAATATACCCAAGAAAATATTCTGAAGTGAGCTCTTCTCCAGAAAAGGTTTATTCTATTTATTCTACCTATAGGCTTGATCTTTTGTTAGAGAATTTGGGTAGAGAAAAGTCCAGCCAGGGCCAGGGAAATGGATGTGAACATAGAGTTCCTAATTTTTATTATTACTATTATTCTTCTCTAACTTTAGGCACCATACTGTGCCTATTAGTTGACTTCATGAAAGAAAAACCTTACTGAGAAACAAAATTTTTAAAAAACAGAATTCAATTTCTTTGTATTCTTTCAACATACAATGGCTGTCAAATCTACTTACTGACATCAGAACCTTTCTGCGCCCTGGAATCAGCTGTCTCATCATTACTGGCTGTCCCTTATCTTATTCTCTTGTACCAAAGTCAATCTGAGCAATAGTTTTAAACCCATTTTTACCTTTATTAACTCAGGAAGACAGATACCTTTCAGCTCTTACATAATTGTATTATTTCTTGAATGTGAAAAAAGTTGTCACTGGTAAAGGGAAGGAAAGATGAATATGCTGTCTTTTTGCTATAATGAAAAAAAATACAAGGGAAATAGCTCTTCACTTTGTCTCTTGTTTTAGTATGTCTTTTAGATCTAGTTTGATCAGATCATATTGTTGTTTAGAGATGTCACATAAAATTTTTAATTTTATTAAGAGTAAAAACAGTGATAGGGAAAAAATGTCTACAGGTATCCTAGAGAGAAAAATTGTAATATGTATGTATGTAAAATTACAAATGAGTCAACCAGGACACAGAGGTAACTCCATAACTTACAGATTTATTTATTTATATTTAAAGATTTTATTTATTTATTTGAGAGAGAGAGAGTGAGTGAGTGAGAGAGAGCACAAGGTGGGGGGAGAGGAAGAGGGAGAAGGAGAAGCAGAGTCCCTGCTGATCAGGGAGTCCAATGCGGGGTTCGATACCAGGATCTTGAGATCAGGACCCAAGCCAAAGACAGACGCTTAACCAACTGAGCCACCCAGGTGTCCCAACTGATAGATTTATTAATCTGTTGATTGATTCACTAATTCATCAAAGCTTATTGAGGACCTACTGTATGTAATGTACATTTTGTTGCAAAACCCCTTAACAGGCAATTAGTCTAATAAGGGAGGGGGAAAAGTCAATGTTTGGAGAATGCATAGTTTGCTTAATTAAGTCATTCATTCCTTCATTACAAATATATTTCCTGACCTTTCTATAATATGTATTACATACATGTAGCAGAAGAGCTTTGGATTTTATAGATTGTCAGTGGAGCACAGAAAATGTATTGAAAGCAGGTAGTATGGGAAAGAGAAATCAGTTAGAGCCCAAGGGTACCAATGGTACCTCCAACTTGTGTAGGTCCTGAAATTTATATAAGGGGGAGGGGAACAATTTAAGAAAAAAAATGCAAAATTATATCCATACGTAAATATTTATTTCAAATATGAAAAGAAATCACAACAAATACAAATTTTTTAAAGTTGATATATTATACACAAACATCACAAAATTTATAAAAAGTAACACCCTATTTATAGGAATTAATTTATACTCTTTTGTAATACCTTTTTCCTTCAGCCTGACTACATTTTCTTTGAATGATTCTTCATGTGATATTTCTCTATGGAGAAGAGTAAAAGATGCTTTAGACTTTCATGTAGCATGACTAAAATTTGATTTGTTTCTTTTTAGCTTGATGATTCAGAAGAGTTACTTTAAGCTAGTAACTCATTATCAGTAATGCCATAAAAATATTTTAGGTTTCATGTAAAATTTGATGAAATCTCTATCAAATTTCTTTCATATACAAGTTCTAAGATTTCCTAGCATTTCAAATTTTCTTGTGCAGTGCCTGAAGTTAAATGCTACTTAAATTATTGTCACTCATTAATCTGTTGATCCTTGATGTCTGTTATCTTGGTCTGTGTTATGTTTTATGTTATCTTCATTAATATTTGTATTTAGTGTTAACCCTCATCTAGCTAGATTCCAAAAATGCCCACAAACAAATCAAATGAAGCAACTTAGAAGTGTGATAGAGGAATTAAAGGAGAAAGAGACCGTGTTTTAAACAGATTATGGCTTACACAGCTTACTTTTGCAGATTTTACATAAAGACATGACCACAATGTCATGGTCCTTCTCAGGGTCTTATAAGGAGCCCATGGAAGGAAAAACAGGTTTCGTTTTATGAAAATTAGCCTCTGGTTTAGAGCTCTCACAGTAATTCAAGAGAAATCCATGTTGTTGTTGTTTTTTTAATTTTTTATTTAAATTCAATTTAGTCAACATATAGTGTGTTATTAGCTTTAGGGGTAGAATTTAGTGATTCATCAGTTGCATATAAGACTCAGTACGCATTACATCACTTGTCCTCCTTAATGCCCATCACCCAATTACTCCATCCCCTCACCCACCTCCCTTCCAGCAACCTGTGGTTTGATTCCTATAGTTAAGGGTCTCTTTTGGTTTGCCTCCCTCTCTCTTTTTATATTATTTTATTTTTCCTTCTCTTTCCCTATGTTCATCTGTTTTGTTTCTTAAATTCTACATATGAGTGAAATCATATTTGTCTTTCTCTAACTGACTTATTTCGCTTAGCATAATACCGTCTAGTTCCATCCACATCATTGCAAATGGCAAGATTTCATTCTTTTTGATGGCTAAGTAATATGCCATTATTACACACACACACACACACACACACACACACACAAGGGAATTAAACATATAATGGAATATTATTACTATATAAAATATATATAATATATATAACATCTTCTTTATCCATTCATCTATTGATGGATATCTGGGCTTTTTCCATATTTTGGCTATTGTGGACATTGTTGCTATAAACATTGGGGTACATGTGTGCCTTCAAATCACTATGTTTGTATCCTTTGGAGAAATACCTAGTAGTGCAATTGCTGGCTAATAGGGTAGTTCTATTTTTAGCTTTGTGAGGAACCTCCATACTGTTTTCCAGAGTGGCTATACCAGTTTGCATTCCCACCAACAGTGTAAGAAGGTTCCCCTTTCTCCACATCCTTGACAGCATCTATTTCCCGAGTTGTTAATTTTAGCCATCTGACAGGTGTGAGGTGATATCTCATTGTGGTTTGATTTGTATCCCTGAGGGATGTTGAGCATTTTTTCATGTGTCCATTGGCCATTTGTATGACTTCTTTGGAGAAATGTCTGTTCATGTCTTCTGCCCATTTCTTGACTAGACTCTTTGCTTTTTGGGTGTTGAGTTTGATAAGTTCTTTACAGATTCTGGGTACTAGCCCTTTATCTGATATGTCATTTGTGAATATCTTCTCCCATTCTGTATTTAAAGTAACACAATAGAAGAGATGATACAGATTTGAAAAATATAAAGGAGGTAAATCTATAATTAATTGCATGAGGTATGAATGTTTCCTTTTCCACACATAATGATAAGTGTTCTTTTTCTTACTTATTGTCAATTTATATAGTAATGGGTCAGTGCATACCTGTAGCTGGTAAATACAAAGGCTAGAGTTCCTTGGACCTGGATGAGGCTAGAGAGGAGCAATTACAATCTAAGCAAGTCCTAGAGCAAAAGCTAAACAGGAAAGTCAGGCTATTATCACAATCTTGGCCACCAGACTACATGAATCCCTTGAGAGGGAAATACAGCTGCCCATCTTAAATTCTTAATCAACTAATATGCAGATCCATAGTACATACTAAATGGTAATCACAATTATAAAGGCTACAATCTATTTGGCACAATAAATATGTAAACAAATAAATATAATCAAATAGGATAAAGAGGTTTCTTAAAATCAGAGGATAGTTCTTGACCCTTCCAGAGAGCATCTGGAATGGAAGCAAAGAAGAGGTGAAATTAGGCTAAATCATAAAATAAAACAAGGATTTACTTATAGAGTGAAAGTAGAGAAAATATGACAAAAAACGAATTAAACAAGTTTTGTTTGCTAAAAAGGATACGTTACCAATAAAGATTACTGGCAATTTCTGTTTATAACAGCACTGCAGATTAGAGGCTTTGCAATGAAGCACTAAAATACTGGTAAAGTTTAAAATATAGATTTATATCTATTACCGTCCTGGTATAAGAGGTGGTGGATGCAAACAAAGTGAAAGCAAGAAGACCTAAGGTGATAGAGACCTTACTACCATGCAGGTAGACGTGTAAATCCCTGCAACCACTTTTGAAAACCATTGGAATGATTCCTAGTAAATTTGAAGATGTGCATTCTCTATGGCTCAGCAATTCCACTCCAAGGTACTCTGTTTCACTGATTTCAAAATAGATTCTTTTTTCAGTTTAATATTTCTGAAATGAAATGCATCAGAAAGCAATGTGATATAGTTTAATTGGAATCTTTTTCTTTTTTACATGTGCAAAACAATTATCTGTATCTTAATATTGATGGCATCTTAGACTTGATGAAACAGGATGTATCTATCCTAGAAAAACTCTTTTGCAATACATGCTAAGATGTTCCTTGAAGTATTTTGCATAACAAAAACCAAGAAACAAGATGACAGAAGAAGCAGACCTCCCACAGCATGGATTTTGCCCACCTATTGGGCCTGTGGTAGGAGCAGAAGGCAGCTGTATGGAGCCAGGCAGCACAGTGGCTGAACCATAGCCAATGGTGGAAACACCAGCACAAAGCCAAGAAGCAGGAGCTGCCCATGGAGAAACCTGAGTTGGTGAGGACACATCTGCAGACTTGATCAACCTGCCCCAGGTGATGGGCAGCATGGTGGCGTCTACACTGGCAAGACCTTCAATCAAGTGGAAATCAAGCCTTTAATTATTAGTCACCAGACCGGTGAATCTCCATCACCTACAAGACCTTGAAGCACAGGGCGCCTGGGTGGCTCAGTTGTTTAAGCGACTGCCTTCGGCTCAGGTCATGATCCTGGAGTCCCGGGATCGAGTCCCGCATCGGGCTCCCTGCTCAGCGGGGAATCTGCTTCTCCCTCTGACTCTCACCCTCTCATGCTCTCTCTCTATCACTATCTCTCTCAATAAATAAATAAAAATCTTAAAAAAAAAGACCTTGAAGCACAGCTACCTGGCCTAGGGATCACTCTCTTCTCTTGCTTCGTCCACCTCAAATAGCCTGCTTGGTCAGTAAAGGCACAGACTTCTCTAGTCTTCCTCTGACCCCAAATTGCCCATCAATGGCATAAAGAATGAACACACTGTGGTGTGTTCAAAGTAGCAGGTGTGAATATACTGTACTTATACATATCAACTCGGATAAATTAAAAATATCTATTATTCAAGAGAAGCATGACTCAGAAGCATACACATGGAATAATTTATTAAATGAAGTAAGTCATTAAAGTCAAATGATGTATACATGGATGGTAGCACTACAAACAAAAACAACAAATTTATTAACGAGGGGGCACCTGGGTGGCTCCGTCGTTAAGCGTCTGCCTTCGGCTCAGGTCATGATCCCACGGTCCTGGGATCGAGCCCCTCATTGGGCTCCCTGCTCCGCAGGAGGCCTGCTTCTCCCTCTTCCACTCCCCCTGCTTGTGTTCCCTCTCTTACTGTGTCTCTGTCTGTCAAACAAATAAAATCTTAAAAAAAAAAAAAAAAAGAAATTTATTAACGAAAAATAGGGAAGTCACACAGAGTGCTTCTGAATCCCTGATAATTATCTATTTCTTTAGCTGGGTGGTAGGCAAATAGATTTATGTATTTTATTTTATTCCAAAATATGCACATATGATTAATACACTCTTTTCTATGTATGGTATATTTCACATTAAAATATTAAAGATATTTTAAGATGATATTAACTTAAAAAGTTTCACCTTAACCTTTTCAGCTATTTCACAGGCCAGGAGGAGCAAGAATCCTGGTGTGAAATCACTCTGTAAGAAGTGAATTGCTCTGGTATCCTTGGCAATCCAGAACACATACTCACACCTGGGCCAGATAGTGCAGTGAAGGCTAATAATGATCTTACAATATCAGCAAAGTAGTCACTAATTACCAAGTCCATTTGAAAATGAAAACATTGGGGTATATCATTATTATGGTAGATGGCTCAGTTTTCTTTATTGATTAGTGGCAAGAGACCTCCCCTGACCGCAAGCTGAGGTTCCACAACTCTGCATGGTTAAGAGACCTAAAAATATATTGATAGTTTTGGATATAGAATACAGAACATTGTGCACTAGGTAGGTTGCAGATGATTGAAGTAGGAACCATTGTCTACCATATTCTATTTTCAAACAGCATTAATTATTTTATAGCATTACCTCCATTTTTTTCTGGATTATGGTGCTATTGTAAATAATATAAATGCAATTGAAATTCAGTCATACATTCAGCACTTTGGAGTTCCTGCTGTAATCTCAAGAGCAAAATTCATGAAAGGATAGCCTCTTTAAATAAAACACGAGCTCTGGCTATCCAATAGAGAAAACATGTACTTCAGTGTCTGTTTAGATATGAAAGAAAGATAACTGCGAGGACAATAAAGCACATAGATTTTTAATGACTATTTCCAGAGGACAACTCTTGCTTTTACTGGGTGTTTTAAGAACAAGCAGGATGAGATCTATACCTCATGGAGTGTGACATATAGAGAAAAGTAGAAGGGTGGAAAGAGCTTGAGGAAAGTTGTGCAGGCGTGCACACATAAACAAGCAGCCAGTCTTTGGCTCACCTGTACTAAGTGTAACCATTTCATTTCTGGGGAGCCCCACAGAAGGTAATGGTGAGTAAATTTTGCTGTAGGAGTTAGCACTCTGTGTAAATGGGAGGAGGAAATGCAATGGGATGAGATGAAAAATGGTGGGAGATGAGAATAAAAATACAGATCAAGCAAGTGATAAGGAACAAAATAAATTAATGTAGGAAACCAACACAAGAAAACAACAACAAGCAAAAACAAGAGTTTTTGTAAAGGTTGTGACTCTACATCATAGGGACCAATTCAAAAATTTCCAGTTTATATATTCCTTACAGTGCATAGCGGGACAGTCGATTGCTCATGGCTGTAAAGATTGCCATTGAAAAGGCATGAGAGGTAGTGTGGATCCTCCAAACTCCTGCCCTTCCCATCCTCCACTCTTATGGCTGATAAAGAGCATCTGGGCAAATAATATATACAACTAAATGGGATCCCTCATAATGTTATTTGATTTTTTGGGGGGTATTTGATTTTTAAAGGCAATTGTGACGTTTAAAAGGCTAATATTTCTAGAGCTTGTTTCAGTCATTTAATAAGCCAATTAATTTCCCCTTGAGGTATTCCTTTTAAACTCTTAGCTGGATATATCGGTGTCTCTAAATTTTAGATCCATCTCCAAAAGTGAATTAACAACTAACTAACTTATATTGGATCTTAATCTCCCTTAAGAGGGAGATTCCCTTCCTATCACGATGCTATCAAATTCTTAAAAGAGTTGCTCTTTTGAAATATGATAAGTAAAACATTTTTAGCCACTTAGTACAATTTGTCATTGCTCTGGGAATCCTCTTTCCTTCTTTCCCAGTGATAGACTCAGGACCATACCAACTCATAGCACCTACATTATCCTGCTGTAATTAAAAGTATGAAGTCTCCTTCCCTGAATCCCAGGGGTTTTGTAAGTATTAATGAGAGCCAGAATCTCTTTGGACATAAACTTATAATTACACAGCTTATTGTTATGATGGCAATTGTGAAGACTATTTACTGACACTTTCAAAAGAGGCTTATGGGATTTCAGGGCTAATTTAATTTGACCTTCACTTTATTACACCATTAACCAGTATTTGACCCTTATCCATAGATAGTCCATTGGCATTCCAGCACACTTGTAATGAGTTAGGATTATGCAAATGAAAGATTTGAAATGTAGATGCAAAATGCAGACAGCAGATAGCAAATGCAGATAGCAAAATGATTCAGTCACTTTGGAAAACAATTTGGCAATTCCTTGAAAGATTAAACATAGTTTCTATATGACCCAGCAGTTCCACTTCTAGGCATATACACAGAAGAAATAAAAACATGTCCACACAGGGGTGCCTGGGTGGCTCAGTCAGTTAAGTGTCTGCCTTTGGCTCAAGTCATAATCCCAGGGTCTTGGGATAGAGCCTTGTGTCCTGCTCAGTGGGGAGCCTGCCTCTCCCTCTCCTCCCTGCTCATTTTCTCTCTCGCTATTGCTGTCATTCTGTCTCTCTTTCTCTCAAATAAATAAATAAATAAAATCTTAGAAAAATGTGTCCACACAAAAATAGTGGTTCATAAAGTAAGTATTCTTAATAGCCAAAAGGTAGAATGAATCCAAGTGTTCATCAAGTGGGGAATAAGTAAACATAATGTAGCATACCCATTCAATGGCTGTTATTTGGCAACAAAAAGGAATAAAAAGTATTTATGGTACAACGTGGATGGACCTTGAAAAGGTAATGCTAAGTGACAGACATCAATCATAAATGGATACATGTTGTATGATTCCATTTTAATGAAATGTCCAAATGGGCAAATATAGAGAGACAGAAAGTAGATCCATGGTTGACTAGGACTAGGGGTGGGGGTAGTGACTGCTAAAGGGTACATTTCCTTTCTGGAGATGATGAAAATATTCTAAGTTAGATTGTGGTGATGGTGGCATAACTCTATGAAGTACTAAAACCCACACATTCTACACTTTACACGAGCGAATTTTATGATGGGTGAATCACATCTCAAATTTAAACATTTTAGAAATGAGGATAGCACAGTGCAAACATCAATGAGGACATCTGTAACATCACATGTTTCTTAGCTTTTATCTGTTCTTCTCAGATAAGTTGCACGATACAAATGAATCTAAGAATGCATTTATTTATGCCTCTCTCTAATCAATTGCTAGATTCACCTTATTTTTTTTTTTTTTTAAGATTTTTATTTAGTTATTTGACAGAGAAAGACACAGTGAGAGAGGGAACACTAGCAGGGGGAGCCAGAGAGGGAGAAGCAGGCTTCCCGCTGAGCAGGGAGCCCGATGCTGGGCTCGATCCCAGGAGCCTGGGATCATGACCTGAGCTGAAGGCAGAAGCTTAACCACTGAGCCACCCAGGCGCCCCTAGATTCACCTTATTGAGGCATTGTCTCCCTCTGCCACCGCTTCTTCAAAAGTCCCTGTCATGAAATTTCTGTTAGCAGTTCATTTTGGAGAAGCATCAATAAATATCAGAAAGTAGGTCTGTATTTTGTAGCACTTCTACTGCATAGACAGACATCTGTTCAGAGGCTAACAAACTCCGAGGTAAAGGCTATTTGTTTCCATTCAGAACATGGCAGGTTTGATCTGATGGCTTATACCAATGCCAGCTTTTGAGGGATTATGTTTTATTACCATCAGATAATAGAATTTCTTTTCTGTTTCTTTCCTTCTGACCCCAACTTCCTCTGAGTTTTATTGCTGACCAACAGCAGTCTCTATAGTTTTAAAACTAGTATACTGTGAATCAGCACAGCTTTGTGTCCTTGCCACAGAGTGCTCTAGGAAATTCAGTTTTCTCTAGTTCTTTATTGACCCATCCGTATCTTTCAGAATAAAAATAAAATAAAATTGAGTGTAGGGCCATAGGTTTTGAAGACACAAACACAAAAACCTTCTGATGTTTCTTCTTAGATTTTGGAAGCAAAATTGGATATGGGAAGAAATAACTGTAATCTTCTAAGGGCACAACTAATAAAATAACTTCTTATTACAGGAGCACAGGACTTGACCCTTGTCCAAGATGGGAGGACCTGGAATGTTTGTAAACACTTTTTTTCCTTAAAATATTTTTATTATTAGTTACTGTTTAAACCATATAAAATCTGGTTGCATAAATGTTCACTTAGTGCTGTCAAACTTGCAATAGCTAACTGGCATCAACAATAAAATGGAAGTAGATCTATCTTACTTTTAATGGACCTTCCTTCTAATACAAACTTTTTACTAATTTTTTATCTATATGAGGAAAAAGGAGCCAAAGTACATACAGTATTAGCTGTTCAGAAATAAGGGAGATTTGTCTATTTCCCTATACCATAGGTTATTATTCTATTTTGAAGTTTAGAAATTAATAATTTAAGATTTTTTAACTCATTGAGCAAAAGGCCAAGTTGTCCCTAACTCTGTATTAAAATATCCGCTGGCATAGATTCATTTAATTTTTTTTTTCTCCCTCCTCTACCCCCACTTCAGAGGATCTTACATCCAAAGTACTGCTGTGTAACTTGCAAAGTTCCCTATGAGAGGAGCAGACTTCTCCATCCCGTTAATGCTGGGCTTGTCCGTGTGATTTGCTTTGGTGGATTTAATGAGCACAAGGTGACATATGCAGAAACTTTTAGAGCCAAATCATGGTTCTGCCATTTCTCTCTTTTCCCTCTGGCACAAGAACCACGAATGACAAAATACTAAGTTGCTATTTTTAGGGAGGAGAGCCAGGACCTAACCAACCAGCATTCCTTATTCCCAGGGCTGCAAGTCCTTCAAACATCTGCAGAGCAGTGTTTCAGAATTGCTTTGGCCCAGAGGCCTCAGTAGGCCTCCCATTATCCCTCTTTCTGAGTAAGAATGTTACTTGTGTTTACCCTGCCTTTTATCCACCATGCTACATTGAGTATGTTTGTGGGGAGGGAACAGATGATTTACCTGTATGGTTCATCAATTTCTGCATAAACAGGAGACTGATCTGCATGTTATGTAGAGAGTACAAGTTTCTGGTCTTTGGGCCTAATGCTATGATTGGATGAGATCATTGTTATGTTTCTCTTCAAGAATACATGGGTGTATTTTATGTCCAAGAGGAAAGGATCTCTATGACCAAAAAAACCAAAAAGGTGGACTGTGGTAGATTGTCATTCCAGTGAGAGGTTAATTAACATACTCTCACCCAACACCATGTGAATTGCAGTATCTCCCTATAAGATGATTATATTTCCTTACGACGGATATAAGTCTTGGCCATAAACTTTGGTCAGTGCACTATGAATGCAAGTGATGGGCGACATGCCTAAGCAGAGCTTTAAGATCACAAGGGTCTGTTTGTGCTCACTCTCTCTCTCCTCCACACGTCTCTCTCTTTCTCCCTCCCTCTCTCTCTCTCTCTCATCCATCTTTCATAGGAGTTGCATGTTCAGGTAGGGACTTCTTCCTCAGCCTAGGTCTCTAAGCGAAGACCATACGGATTGAAGTCATAGGAACAAGAACATGTAACATCACTGATACATAAACCTTTGTATTTAACGTCACTAAAATCTGGGGGTTGTTTTTCATTGCAACATAATGCAAAGAAAGCTGAACAATATTCCCATTAAAATATAAAGTGAAACTTACGGCACAAAAGGCCCGCCCATAAGTTAAACTTTGGTTAAAAAAACTGTCGAAGACACAGGGTAAATTTCTTTAATCAAGTTCATCAGCATTGAAGATGGATTGAGAACAAACTCTGGATGTTGGTCATCTCTCAGCATTCCAGAACAAGACAGCACAGACAATCTCAGAGAAAGTAAGAGGAGAATCCTCTGACCCCTCATATGTCCCCTTTCACCCCACTTTATTTTCCTGTTGGAGGCAGGAAGTAAAGAAGCCAGAAGAATGAAAGTTCTTCTCTCAACTTTGTGGGATCTGTGCTCTAACCAGCTTTATCCAGTTCTAGAATCACACACATGCCCATATGCTGATCCATCGAAGCCTGTTCCGTCACAGTTCTCCACACAGATAGACAGACATGCAGTCAGATACACATACACAAACACACATACATGCACACACACATATTTAAAAAGAGAGGCTATATATACATATATATATATGCTTTTATATATATATACATATATACATATGTATATATATATGAAAGAATATGCACACACAAATATATTTGTAAACTTATTTTCAACTGGCATAATATTATTCTAAAACTTTCACTTAGGGCGCCTGGGTGGCTCAGTTGGTTAAGCGACTGCCTTCGGCTCAGGTCATGATCCTGGAGTCTCGGGATCGAGTCCCACATCGGGCTCCCTGCTCAACAGGGAGTCTGCTTCTCCCTCTGACCCTCCTCCCTCTCATGCTCTCTGTCTCTCATTGTCTCTCTCACAAATAAATAAAATCTTAAAAAAAAAAAAAAAAAATTTTTTTAAACTTTCACTTAATTCATCACAAACATTTTGTTTTCTTTTACATATTTTTAAAGTGTCTCCTTTTGGAGATCTGTTAATAATATGGAAAAATGTTCTCATTATAATATGTTCAATAAAAAATAAGCACAGAATGTCAAACTGCCTTTTGATCTCAATTAGGCTGTTATGGGTTGAATTGTGTCCCCTTCAAATTTCTATGTTGAAGTTCTAACCCCCATTACCTCAGAATGTGGCTTATCTGGAGTTAGGTCTTTACAGAGGTAATCAAGTTAAAATGAGGTCATCAGGGTGGGCCCTAATCCAATATGACTGGTGTCTTTATGAAAGGAGGAAGTTTGGACACAGAAACACTCACAGAAGGAAGATGATGAGAAGACACAGACACAAAACAGCCCATCTATAAGCCCATGAGAGAGACCAGTGACAGACTTTTCTCTCAAGGCTCTCAGAAGGAACCAATTCTACCAATATCCTGAACTTTTGGCCTCCAGAACTGTGACAATACATTTCTCTTGTGTGGGGCACTGAACTGTAGTATTTTGTTCTAACAGTCTAGCAAACTAATATATAGGTAAAACATTAGCAATAATGGATCAAAAGTCTCAGAGCAGTTAAACACCAGGGGGTTGAATGATTATGCCTGATTTATGTTTACTTCTATGTAATTTTCTATAATTTGAAAATTTTCTATAACGAGAACATATGATTATATAACGTATGTTACATAAAAGAATATTTTTCAAATATCAAATGTACAAGACCTAAATCTTGAAAATTTTCTGGGCTTGGCAAGAAAGATAAGCCATAGGGGCAAGACATCTCATTCAAGAATGAGTGCTTGAAACACTCATTTAAATCGCATGGGCTCAGCCTCATAGAAGATTACCACCTGCCAACTCAGTTATTCCCAATATCTCCCTTCTGATTCAATACAGGAAGGGAGGGATTATAGGACTAACCTGAGGATAAACATTTTGGGGTTACCAGATGTTGGGAAAGAAGGAAACAAAAGTGAATTCTGTGACAATCTTTTGGTGCTTTGGTCAGGTACCCTTCTGTGCTGACTAGCCACAGGAAATGAACTCAAGGAATGTAATTAACCTGCTTTTTAAAAAAAATTATGAACCTGAAAACCATACAGCAGTTTGCCCGCTGCACGACACTTGTCTTCTTATTTGCCCAGCGTTAAGGCTCATGTGGTTCTTGGTTTGAAAATTGTTCTGGGCCTAGGGAAGGTCCGGTGGCATTTGGGACAACTGTCACTGAGGCTGCTCCACTGTGGTTAGAGTTTTGGAGGGAAGAAAGTGACATAGAGTTTGAGGAACACACCTTCAAGCTCCTGAACGAAGAAAGGTTTTTCTTCTTAGGACTGTCAGGAAAGTTAATCTTCCCTTGCCCTTGCCCACAAATATGTGTTGAGAAATTCTGTCAGTATAAAGTTCAGACACTTTTATTTTTTCTTCACTGCTTTTGCTTTGCGTGTGCGTGTGTGTGTTCGTGTGTGTGTATGTGAAAGAGTGAGAGCGAGAGCACTGTATCATAGCTACCGTTTATGCTCCAAATATATAAAGTACTTTGATGCTCGAAAATGTCTCCTGACATTCACAACACAGATGTTTGTCCATTCTCTTCTACTACCTGGAACATCTCCCACCCACTCTGACAAATTAACTTCTCCTCATTTTTCCAAACACATACTGGGAGTCTTCCCCTCTTAGAAACCTTCACTAAATCTGCAAGTGAGTTAATGACTCTGGAGATAAAAGCCTCCACAGATTGTAACAAACTTTCATCAAACTGTTCAACACACTGCATTTTTATATTAAGCTTTATTGTGCAAACTTCTCAGAAGGCGGAAACTGTTATTCTTTAAATTTATTTCTATAATCCTGGCACCTAGCATGTTACTTGGTGCTTAAAAATATTTTCTATATGTATTTTGGCAAATACTTGTGCGTGAGGAAGTATCTTGAAGTGTGATACATCAGAATTAAGAGAACCAACAGGAAGGCAAAAGGAAGTTTGAAAAGTAGCCATAAGCAAGGTGCAAAATAGATACTCACCAAACACTTAACTGTGTGTGTATACATTTTCCCCCACAAACTATCTTAGTACTGAAAGATTAAAAACAAGAAAGCTATTAAAGACGTGGAGACGTTCTTAGCTGGCTTTCAGAATGCTGAGGGAGCATTTGTAACTTAGTGAAGGACATTGCAACTCCTCGAACCAAAACTCCGAGGCCAGCCAAAACGAAGAAAATGATCTGAAAACACAATGATCAGGAAACAAGGGAAGATCTTTTCCAGACTGAACACACAGTTTAAGCTATAAGAGGATTTAAGACACGACTAAACTCCATTGTCTCAAAAGGAGACCTTCAAATACCTAATTAATTTTTCATTTGTTTTATAGCTCTAGCAGATGTTGCATTTTTTTTCATAGATTAGCTCATCACTGAGGTGCAAGAGGGAAAAAATTCTTTTGTTAGGTTTTGAATTAATATACTTGAAATGACATAGAAAATGCATGATTTGTGCAATCCGGGATGTCCTCATAATGTGCATTTTAATATACCCTTATTTAAATATAAATAGAAATAAGATATTTAAATTTATTTTTTAGAAGGAGAAAAGGGGCTTAGTGTTATAGTAGTGGATTTGTATTTCCTTAGTCATTTTCCAGATAGATCACTGGGCTCAGGTGAATACTTTTACTGACCATGCCATTTGTATTTTGCATCTGCTAATTATTGAAAGAAGAAATAGACAAATTGGTTTTGGACGTAAAAGAGCTGGCTAAAAAGAAACAGTGAAAAACAAAGGTGGGTGGTATATGACTAAGACTTGATCTGGGCCACAACATCCAAGGATTTCCAATCATTTTGCATCGTACCCTGAGATACAAGCTTAGCGATCTGTCACATAAAGTAGTAACCATTCTATTTCTTCTGAAAAGGTGAGTGCGTGGTTGGCAGCCCTCTTGTGTACGTCTGGCCCTCTCATGAGGTGAATGTATGTGAAATGGTCAACGTTTTCTCCTTGTCTCAAATTCCCTTCACAGAGAACTTGACCAACCCACTCACTGTCTTGGAGAGGGGGTTCCTGGACTAGGTAACCTGCCCTATCCCTCCCCCTCAGCTGCCCAATTCCCTCAGGGAAAATGAAACCAGAGGGGTGGACTTTTCACCCAGAAAGTCTGAATCAGGCAGACAAATTGTACCAGAAGCTACTAGATAAATTAGCTGTGGTTTCTGGGTCAGCATGTCCACATAATTTGGGGCATTGAGAAATGAAACTAACTGGGGCAGCCAGGTCAAGCTATAAGGGAAGAGAGCAGGCTAGTCTGAAGAGGACGAGGATAAACATTACCTTTTTATCCAATGGCAGGCCAGTTGCTGTGACGAGCCCCTCCCAGGCCTGACCACATTCTCTGTCCTCTTTTTTTTTTTTTTTTAACTATTTGGAATTGCTTTCTTTTCCTTGCAATCTTTGATTCTTGGAAAGACAGTCACCAAGTAAACCAAATATTGTTTTATTTCACCTTTTCAGGGGACTCTGTTTACATTTAAAGTGAAAAATATGAGACAGCTAATTGGCCTCTTAGATTTTTGAAATCAGATAATTACATGGCAAGAAAGATGTCAGGGAAATAATTTGTCCATGTCACCTCTGTGACAGGGATTAGGTTAGATACTTGCACATAATTGGTATAATTTATCCTTCACAATCACACAGCAAATAGGATTATAATCCCTATGTTTTTTTTTAAAGAAAAATCCATTTATATATTTCCATAAATATGTACAATTATACACTTACATACCCAATAGGATATATAGTGCCCCTTGGCTCTATTTCTCTGGAGAACTCTGATACCGCTGGGCAGCAGAGTCCTCTCATTCTAATGTTTTGATGGTATTATTTCAGCTTCCTATGCTACCTCCCAGTGCTGCTGTTGAGAAGTCCAGTATTATTCAATTCCTGATCCTCACTATAGAACCTGATTTTTCTCTCTGAATCTTTCTTCATCCTTATTGTTCTGAAATTTCATGATGTGTCCTAGAGTCAGTAGATTTTCTTTCATTGTGTTTGACACTCAGCAGGACCTCTAGATTTAGATACTTGAATTTTTAATTCTTCAAAATTCTCTTCTTTCTTTAATGATTCAGTCTTCTTTGTTGTTTCCATTCTCTTTTTTCAGGGACTTTTATTATTTGGATGTTGGACCTCCTATACTCGTCCTCTAACTTTCTCGTATTGTCCCTTCTATTTTCTTTTTTTAAAAATTTTATTATGTTATGTTAATCACCATATATTACATCATTAGTTTTTGATGTAGTGTTCCATGATTCATTGTTTGCATATTAGCCTGGTGATGGGTATTAAAGAGGGCATGTATTGAATGGAGCACTGGGTGTTATAGGCAATCCCTATGTTTTTTAAAAGAGAAAACCAAGGCTTAGAGATATTAGAGATATTCAAAAGCTTTCACAGCTTTTGAATCCAGAATTATCTACAGAAATCCATCTTCTTCTCTAAATTGTCTTACAGCATTAAGAAAAAGATGCCTCATGTTAACATATGAAAAACAGATTCATGTGAGCTAGGGACCAAAAACATTAGGCTTTATTTCCAAGAACTTATGACCCTGTAGGTCATCAATAGGATAAAATAGTCTTTACGGATTTTATTTCACATCTCTCTAAAGGATGGTCCTGTCTGATCATGGGTACCACTTAAGTATTCAGTTATATCCCCCAGATATTGAAATGTTTTCCTTTAAATATTGGAGAATGGTCCCCAACCAAATCTCTAGAAGTTATTTTTCCTAACAGTCACGAAGACACACATAGATAACTTCTATTCCTGATCACTACAGTTATTTTCAAACCCTGGTGTTTAAATAGCTTCTAGAAACTAGTTCCCTTCTGAGGAATAAACATAACCCCAAAGTACTCTAGGAATGTATCCCAGAATTAGTTATGTTGTTTGACTTCATTCAATCCCTTATTCAAGACTAACTTGGAAGAAGAAACATTTACAAATTTTTCTTTTATAAAAATACCTGTATCATCAAAATTCACAAATTAAGATTAGATAAAACATATCTCATATAAGAGTTTATAAATTATTTCCTGTTTTTGTTAACTGTAAAGCTGAAATCATATGTCATCTAAAAGCTATTCCTAGTCCTATCCTCTATTCATGAATGGTATATTTTCATGCTTCCATGAATGTCAACCCCTGTAAGAATTCTGAAGACAACTTACCCCAGGCCGCCATCCCCTTGCCTGGTGAGGTAGAACTTAAAATGCTTTGGCTTAAGAAGAGAGCAAATTGTTTAATTCTTAAGAACTCAGAAGGTGCCTAGCTAGAATTTTCTTTACGCTTTCTAGAATTCTTGAATGGCTCTTCAAGATTATGCAAAGGTAAGGTAAGTAGGCCTCCTGTTGCAGGCGTGTCATGATCTAATGAAGGTCACTCTTCAAAGACCCTTGGGAGTAGAGCTGATCCCCTAGAAGGACATTGGTGTATTTTCATGAAGTTGTTACCTCTTGGGAGGCAAGGGATGGTTTCTCTGGCTTTTTTCCTGTTGAAGTTCAGTATTATTAGAACCTTTCTTATAAAATAGGATGATACCTCCCAAGATTTTCTAATATGGAAAAGCTAAAGAAAACCTGAGTGGAGAAATTTTGCTGAGGGAATGATGTCTGAACTTCTGGTAGGAAGTGAAGTTTGATTGTGAAAACTTTGGGGGTGGGGGACTCTGAGAAGGGAAAGTAGAGAAAGAGAAGGGGAACAGGAACAAGTATGAGTGGATGGACAGTGAGAAAGAGTGTGTGTGTGTGTGTGTGTGTGTGTGTGTGGACAGTTATAGTCTATCACAGAACAGGTTCCAACTCACGTGGCTAAGCATAGAATTCCCTTCAATTTGACCACTTGGGATAATTACAGTGCATTCAAAACAGTTGTTGACCACATCAGTAGGAAGTAAAGGATGCATAAACAAGATACAAGGGCTGATCATCATTATTCACAGGTATCAGAATGAACAAATCCCCCTTCTACTAGTCGACAGGTGTTCTTCATGAATGTCATGACTATTTTTCAATGGTAAAACTAGAGGGATAAAAGAAGAGAGGAAACCAATAGTGAACTTAATCAGACTCCATTTGTCACACTCCCTGGAAATTGGAATCAGGTCTGAATAAGCATTTAGAGCCCTTTTTAAGTGTGGATGAAGAGATGGGCTGAAGCCAGGATAGTGGAACAAAGCCTGGACATGGAGACTCTGAATTATTTAATAGGTTAGGTGGTTAGAACTTGGACCCTAATTAAAAATATAAGTGACTGTGACTCATTTGTACTTCTGGCTGGTGAAGTAGAATAATCAAGTAACACATAGTGGAAGGTACAATCTGATATAGACTTACTTTTATTATCTAAAGCTACATTTTTATTTATATAAAAAATAGTTGCTTGTTTCATCCGTGTTATTCAGATTTTATGACTTGAATGAATTACTTTTTAACTATATTTCCAAATAAATGTTTTTAAAAATAAATTTACACATTTGATCATAACTACTTCTGTTTGGTTCTTTTACCTCTTCTTTTGCACTTCCATGAGCCCTTTCTCACTTGTTTGTATAAGTATTTTCAGATTTATCACTGGGTCCTTCTTTACTAAGCAATGAAAGTTTGTTTTTTTAATTTAATGAAGATGAGTATAATATTCTAAAAGTTGCATCTGACATTAACACTGTAATAAAATAATTCTAACAGTTTTATCTTATTGAGTTAAATGCAGGATCATGAGGGAATTTAGTGAACTGGAAGGGAAAACACATAGTATTTTTTTCATACAATAGTGCATAAATATGTTTGAGTGATTGTAAGGGTAAAAGAGATGTGCATATTTGTGTATGTGCAATAGAATATCTAAGTTGACAAGGGAAAAACTGGATTACAAAATAACTTGTTCAAATCAACATAAATGAGCAACAGAAAAAGAGAAAAATAGGGTAAAGGAAGTGTGAACAAGTACAATATAAGATTATAAGATGAAAGTATAAACACATTAGGTTTTACATAAATAAAAATATGCTGGATTCTTCTACTAAAGAGATCACTTTGAAAAGAAGATCTTAAGTGACATCATCAAGATGATGGATTAGGAGGTCCCAACACTCATATTCTCCCCCCAAAAACAACAAAAGCAATGAAAAAAAACAATTACAAACTGACAACTAACTTTGAGAAAGCTCTGGGTTACAACGAAGAAGCATCAGGAGCCCAGAAACCCAGGATGGTCCCCTAGAAAAGCATAGAAAGGATCTCACCATCCCTCAGTGCTGTTCACCACAGTGGTTGCAATTTACATACCCACCAAGAGTTCACCAGGGTTCTCTTTTCCCACATCTTTATTAACATCTGTTTTCTCTTGTCTTTTTGATAATAGCCATCCTAACAGGTGTGAAGTGATATCTCATTGCGGTTTTCCTTTGGCAATTTGGCCGTGTGGTTCCAAGAAGGATCCCCTCGAGGGATTTCACCCCCTAGGGGAAAGGAGAATGGGACCACCCCACAAAACCTAATTGCTGCCATGAACATCCACAGTCTTTGCTACCAAGTACCCTTCTAGTCTTCACCAATGCTGAGCCCAGATGATAAAACTGCATGGAGTCTCCAGGCTGGAGCTCTTCTTGCAGTGAGACCTGTCCCCCGAGGACCTGAGTTGATCCTTAACCCCCCCCCCCCGCGGATGAGGACTCCGTCGGTCATCTACAGGACCTAGAGCTGCCAATGGCATTGTGCCTCCCTCCGTGGGTACTAAGTCATACCTTTGACTCGCTGTCACTGGGGCCACGCTGGAACTTTGCCATGTCCTCTGGGTCCTGAGTCACAGAGCTACATTCTGCTGCTCTGCACCCTGCAGCCTGGGGCCTCGTTCAGGACGTTGACCGACCATCCCCAGGACCGTACTACTGCCGTGCCCCGACCCCTGAGCCGAGGCAACTGCTCCACATTGTCATCCCTAGGCATGTGCTGATACTGCATCTCATGCCTCTTCCTGGGGCCCAGGTACGGCCCTGGGATGGCCGGTCAACGTCCTGACTGAGACCCTAGGGTGTGGGCAATCTGCGTATGCCCGCACCTCAGACAAAGGCACCGCCACTGCAGCAAGTGCACCTGTACTCTCGGCTCCAGACCCCCCGGTGATTCTACCCCAGCCCAGAACTCCGGCTCCATTGACGCTCTCTACGTGCCAGTACAAAGGACCCGGCATGAAAAGGGATGCCCCAAGCTAGAACATCTCCCCGTGGGTCAACAGGAGAACCCAACGGGCTTTGCCACTGAGGAACACAGTAGCTCTAACCACTACTGCCCCAGCAGACCCCTTGCAGAGGTGTAGCCTCCACCCACGGTCTCTGCCAGTGTCCACCTCAACCGCTCCACCTTCCCCAGAACTGTGGGCTGGGGAAACGGTGGTCATAGGGTAAAAAGGTTCCTTTAGATAAGGTAAGTTCTCGCGATCTAGCATACAGGCGGGGTGACTAGTTAACAATACTGTATTGTAGGCTGGAAAAAAGTCTTTCAGAGACTAGCAACACAGGAAATACACTCACTATCAGTTGAAGATTTTGAATGATGGTAAACAAATAAACAAACATATTTATTAATAAATGAATAAATATTCATTAAATAAACAAAAATATTCATTAGATAAAATTCATTTATTCATTTATTCAGAGAAATGCAACTTATAGTAATCATCCTATATTCATTTATACACATTAAAAAGTGGTAAAATATTGCTGGCTAATGAAAATGTGAATTGTTACAACATTCTTGGAATGTAATCTGTCAGTATATACTTTAATACCTAAACAATATTTAAACAGAAATCACCAACATGAAATAATTCAAATGTAAGGATGTTTTTCATAGTACTATTTGTACCGAATTAAAAAAAAAATTGAAACAATGTGAATATCTATTAGTAGGATAATGGTTCTAAAAACTGTGGTCTATCCATACCATTGAATGCAGCCATGAATATATGAATTTGATCTCTAGAAGCTGACATAGATATCCAAGGTGTACATATTACATGGAAACAGCAAGATGTTGTGAAGTTTATAGTATACGATCAGCTTTTAGTAAACTCTAAAATGACCTTCCCTTATCTCCTACATGTATGTGTGTTTGTGAGTTTGTGTGTGTTTATATGAACATGAAAAAAAGTGTGAAAAGTAATCCATCAGACCTTTTAGCAAAAATCACCGGGGCGGGGAGTAGGGTCACATACACAAACCCCTATGTCAGAGCATTTGGTTGAATCTCATTTATATATTGTTTATAATTTATAAGAGATGCATGAACACATTGAGTGTAAAAATGCTAAATAATTACATCAAGGGTGAGACTTCAAGTGATTTTATATTTCTATCTATACACATAATATAAAAATGTGTATTTGCATATATATATATACATATTATGTATTTATATAGTCACACTTCTTTTACAATGAACATTATCATTTACCTTTTAGAAAAACTACCTATTTTATTGTGGAAAAGATATGGATAATATAACCTATCTGTCTGATATACAACATGCAAAATGCCTTGTAGACTGGCATAGGAATAGCACCCCTAAAAATCTTTATTATCATTATTATTACTTTTATCTTTATACACCTATCTTGTGCTTATTCTAATGGCTGTGTCTTTGGTCTGGTTCCCACTTCCCCACTCTGATTAATAATACCAGCAATCCTTCTTATCCATTTGAAATTATCATTTCATTTCTGACTCTGCTTTAATTCCTCCTTCTTCACTAGGCTTTCCCTGACTGCCCTATCCCTCATCAGATGCAGGTTGTTGAATCAGAATCATGTTTCATACAAATGATTATATCTGCTTATATTATTTCTTCAGCCAGACTCAAAGCTACTTACAGTACAAACATACTTTATATCTTCGGTTTGCTCATCAACACATCAAAGACACTGCCACCAGGCACATAGTAAAGCATAGCTCAGTTGATACTGGTTTAGTGAGATTATTGAGAGCTGAAGGTTCTTTAGACATTTAGTAGATAAGTCAATAGATAGATGATAGATACTCTATAGAGATAAACCCTGGGGATTGGTTTTATTGACATTTGCGTTTTGTCAACAAATACCTTCAATGAAAAATGTGACAATTTTCAGGAATTTACAATTCACACCTTCTTCTAACAAATACAGTCTTCTACATTGATATATTTGATCACAATAAACCATTTACAGAGATTGCTGACCTGAAAATTGATGCAGAGGGGATGATATGGAAATGTTTGGAAAATCATTCATCAGGCTGGCTGAAAGACGAGAGGGGAATGTTTTACAGACTCCTAAGATGAATTGAAAGAAAGATGAGAAAACAGATGGAGGGATCATAAGAGCATCATAGAGGCCCACTGAGTCCTGCTTGAGACAGGATCAATTCCATAGCTATCATAAGACAGAGCATACATATAGGAAAAGCAGGAATCCTTTTTCATTATAATTTCTTCAAAGGCTTGAAATCTCTGAATTTTAATCTATAAGAAACAATATTTTCTAGGCCCCCCCAAAAATGCATTTTATTTTTAAAGAATGTTTCTATTCCTTAGCTCACAGAGAAGACCTACAATCCAAGCCATTCTGAGGTATGAGAGCTGAGGTGTTAATGATAAGGTGTGGATCGGAATGATCGGACCACCAGTATGGTGCAGTTAGAGTCTGTCCGGCAAGTTCAAAGCTGCACCTTCATTTTGCACTAAGAGAAAACTGCACAGAACTCACAAAATTCTGCTCTGATAGGGGACGAGAAAGGGATTAGCTCCACCCACAGCACTTCAGTGTGGTTTCTACTTTAAAGGGCACATATAAACTTTCTATTCTTCACATCAACCAAGAAGAGATGCTTAACCTGCTTAAATAAAGAGCTTCACAAAATTTAAAAAACAAAAAAAGGCATTACCACCTCCAAGTTGCTATCTTTGTCTAAGGATTGAATGGGTAGATGCTTTTAGCAGCAAGTTATAAACACTCTATACAATTTTTTTAAAAAGACAGACAATTGACAAAGTATCGGAAAATAGCAACAGCATTTCAAGCTTCTAAAAAAGGTGTATCTGGTTACTTAGTGATGACATCAAGTACTAAGCTTCCTTTCACCTCTCTGCTCTGCAGTTCTGATTCCCTCAACCTAAGACACATCCTCTCTGTGGTTGTGAGTCAGAGGCCAGGGACAACGAAGGCCATCAGCACCCTCACGCATGTCCAACAGGAATAAAAGTGTTCTCTCGATTGTCAGACAAAAAGTCTTGACCTAAGGTTGAATAAGGTTGGGTTACATTGCCTTCTTCTCTGAACCAACTGCTGCAGCATCAGTGATTTTACTAGACAAGTTCTCAGATCCCACTACAACCTTTATTTTCCTAAATAATAACACATAACAAATACATACCTTTGTTTTCCTAAGTAATAGCTCATAACAAGCATATCTATAGTTATAGTGACTTTGCTAGCATAGCATCTGGTATTCAGTAGGTACTCACCAAATTTGACGAATGAATGAATGAGCAAATGAATGAATGAACACATGAATGGATGCGAGTAAAAATAAATCTACGTCATAAATGATGACAGACTGGGGATAGAAGTAAGAGACCTAAGGTCTTTTGGCTTCCAAAATGGCACAATTTCCTTGACACTTCACACAAACAAATACATTCTAATGAATTGTTTGTTAAGGCTACAAGCATGCACAATTTCTAAAAGATAATTGAGATGCAAAGGGGCAGATAATTTAGCCCCTCAGTATAAGGGGCAAGGCCAAGAGACAATGCCCATTTTATCAATCATTAATTTCAGTCAGCTTTTTTGTTTAATTACCATAAAGTCTCTATCCTTGCCTTTATTAGTAGGTGGTAATGGTCAATCTCTTTTGGCTCCTACTTTGTTTTAAAGGAAAAAAGAATCTTGTTCTAAAAGATCTTAAAATTCTTTTAAGATAATCATTATTAATTATCAGAATTTTTCTATAAAGTAGCTGTTAATACCTTGTTGGCCTAAGCATTTCAATTACATTTGTTTAAAGCAGTGGTTCTCACCTGGGGGTGATTTTGCCCCTCCTTCCTTCAGAGGACATTTGTAATATCTGGAGAGAACTTTGGTTGTCGGAAGGGGATGCTCCTGGCATCTGGTAGGCAGAGGCCAAGGATATGGTTAAATATATTGCAATCCGCAGGACAGCCCCCCACAATTAAAACATTTCCGGTCCCAAATGCCAATATTGTCAAAGTTGTATGATCCTGGTTTAGGTGCATTATTATCTATTGCCTGAGAGTATTAATATGTGTTTATCTATTTATAAAAGGTGGTGATAGAGTTAAACAAAAAGACAAGAGAATATCTTTTATGGCAGTCTGGGAGAAGAAGGTACGGGTCTGAATGAATGCATTGTCCATGGGAATGAGGGGACCTTTTTTTATAGAGTGATATCAGGGAGGTTAGAAAAGATCGTCTTCTTCTTCTTCTTCTTCTTCTTCTTCTTCTTCTTCTTCTTCTTCTTCTTCTTCTTCTTTCTTCTTCTTCTTTTTTTTTTGAGAGAGCTAGTGAGTGCACATAAGCAGGTATGAGGGGAAGGGAAGGGACAGAGGGAGAGAGAGAATCTTAAGCTGGCTCCACACCCAGCTTAGAGCCGATGTTGATGCCAGGCTCCATCTCATGACCCCGAGATTGTGGCCTGAGCTGAAATCAAGAGTCTGATACTTAATGTACTGAGCCATCCAGGCTCAGTATTCTAATCAAAACTTTCTCCACAATTGGTTTTATTATATTTCAATCTGTAACATTTTGTTATGGGTTGAATGGGGTCATTCCAAATTCTATGTCAAAGTCCTAACCCCCTGACCCCTGAGGTCAATAGGATGGGCCCCAATCCAATACGACTTCCCATTATAAAAAAAGGGAAAACTGGACTTGCAGACACACATAGAGGGAAAATGATGTGAGGTGACACAGAGAAAAGGCAGTTATTTACAGGCTAAGAAGAGAAGCCTGTGACAGATCCTTCCCTCAGAGCCATCAGTAGATAAGGACCCTGCTGACATTTTGATTGTGGAATTCTAGCCTCCAGATCTATGAGAAAATAAATTTCTGTTGTGGAAGCCACCCGTTTTGTAGTACTTTGTTACTATTATTAAAGCAATATTTTATATCAAAGTCCTTCAACTTGAGGATTCTTCTGTTATTAATGAGACTATTTTTCAATGAGGAACATGTGTCATTATCAAGTCATTAATATCTTTGTGGAATGTAATCTACTGGATTGTTTTGAAAAAATTTAATAACTGGTTACTAACTAGGAGAGAATGAAAGTTTTGATACTGGGAAAAGAAGGAAATTTGGGGGAGATCTTAAAGGAAGAGATCAGAAACAGAAAGAAGGAAGAGGGATGCCAGCAACAGAAAGTCAACAGGAAGAAGGTGGCCCTGGAATGAGGGACAGTGGCCAAAGACAAACATGGACCATTCCAGATACACCTCCCCTTGAGATGCACTCAGTGAGAAGGGAAGAAGAACATGAACTTTGGAATTCAACTCAAATTTAAAATCCCTGTTCTGCCACATATTAAATATGGAAATCTTGGGGTGCCTGGGTGGCTGAGTCAGTTAAGCATCTGCCTTCGGCTCCGGTCATGACCTAGGGATCCTGGGGTTGAGCCCTTTGTCTGGCTCCCTGCTCAGTGAGAAGCCTGCTTCTTCCTCTCCCTCTGCCCCTCCCCCTGGCTTATGCTTTTTCTCTTGCTCTCTCTCTCTCAAATAAATGAATAAAATCTTTTAAATAAATAAATATGTAAATCTGCATTCAGTTTCTTAACTCTTTTGATTTTCAATGGTTAAATGGCAATGCTTCCAGGGGCTAACAAACATGTTTTAATTTCTTTTAAAATCAGGGAGGAAAAGAACCTGAACTTTTAGGTTGAAAAACAATGTTTTCATCCATATTAGTATATTTGCCTTTCTATCAATATTATCATAAAGTGTAATTAAAAAAAAATTGTGGAGGAAGGACCCATGGAAGTCATAATGTAGCCCTGATTTGGCAGGGTGGGACTAGGAAACAGAGTCAGATAAGATTCTATACCAAGTACTTAGTACACACAAGAGGGTAGATCTTCTCTATTCTTCCTAATCTCTAGATACTTTGTATGCATTTTGCATCTGTTCTGGATATCGATTGGGGTTTATCATGTGCCATGCATCATGCTAAGTGGTTTACATACATGGACTCTTTAAATTCTCGTAATACCTCCATGTCTGGGTACAATATCATCCCTTCTCACAGAGGAGAAAACTGAAACATGGAGAATTTTAAGTTTTCCAAATCACACCACAAGTGGACTTTGAAGTAGGACATCAAAAGTCTTTAACAGTTAGGCGGTTCCAGTGATACCTGCTGTTTAACCCGCTCCCAAAGCTCTGCTGGCGTTTTCCCACCAAAAATGTTTTGTTGTTCAGATTTAATTTCCAATCTCAGATGTAGGTGCACCTGGTAGATATGGATTACTTCTGCTTAGATTATTCACTCCCACCTTGTTAAAGTATTATGGAAAAGCCAGAGAACACAATTGTAAAGCATATATGTTCTGCGGTCATTTTTATTCTGCAGACACACAATCTGGCTCACCATCTGCATTGTATCACTCTTCTGTTCTGGTTATCCGTAACATCACCAGGGCGGGCTCCATCACTGTGTGCATTAGCAAGACCACGCTGGACTTAGGGCTTGCGGCACATCTGGATTGGTCTATCACAATATCAACTGTGAGGCCAAACAACAGTATCACAAATCAGATGTTACTGTATGTGAAATGGTTTCTGTGCCAAAGAATTCCATTTTTTCCAGATGTGTCATCCAGGCACCTTGAGAACTGAATTTAATTAAGTTATAAGTTTAGAATGTGACTCCCTAAATTATAATTGCTTCATCTTGAGCCCAAATTCCACAGCAACAAAATGTATTAGTATCCGATGGCTTGTTTCCTTATGGAATAAGCAGTTTTGAATTGGGTTTGGTTTAGATTTAAACCTGACCAAGGTTAGTTGTAAGGACCACGGAGTTACTTTTGCTTAAGAGCTAAGAGTTACTAAGTTTATTATGTGCCAGATTCTGTGTTAAGAAATTTGCATGGAATTAATCCATATCATTTTCACAGAAAGTTCAAAAAGTAGATTACTAACTCCTTTTTCATATGAGGAAACTGAGCCACAGACTGAGATAAGTAATTTCCCAGAGATCAGGCACATCTAACTCGGCAGCATCTGGATTTAAACCCAGGTGTTTAGACCCCACATCCCATGCT